>NW_019524906.1:866785-928728 GCF_002814215.2 Seriola lalandi dorsalis | reverse complement strand
GTGTGTGTGTGTGTGTGTGTGTGTGTGTGTGTGTGTGTGTGTGTGTGGTGAGAGCATAAATCACCATATACTGTCGGGAATTCGGCGAACAGATTTTGTGTGTGTGTGTGTGTGTGTGTGTGTGTGTGTGTGTGTGTGTGTGTTGAGAGCAAGAGATTTATAGTGTCTGCAGTTGAGTGGGGCTGGGAAGAGGAGTGTGCAGTCTCAAGTGATGGAATTTATATCTGTATAAATGCCATAATGTGGAATATGAAAACATTGGATCTAAACAAATGTCAGAACTGTCTTCTCAAACTTCCCTCACTTACCTCAACATTGTAATATTCATAATCTTATTTGTAGAACACTTTTCAAACAGTGTTGAAACAACAAAATGCTGCTGAGACAAAGAACAAAAGAGAGATAAAATGTTTAAAAAATACATCAGGGCTGACCCGACAAAGATTTTTATATGAAAGCAGGAAATTTCATGGTGTAAACAATGTCTATCTATGACTGATTGAGTGTCGCCAGTTCCTGTGGAGTTTTTCTGCAATCTTTTCGATTAAGACTCTTCTCATTGACAACTGTTTGGCCAACTATGGGGCAGCCCTAACATGGATACTTAAATGTTAACAAAAAAAAGAAGAACCTGATCTGCTGTGAATTTCAGTAATGTAGATTTACTGAGAGGCAAATGAATATTCAGTACGCTGCTAAAAAGAAAAAGAGAAAAAGCAAAACGAAAAAAAAAGAAGGTGGCAAATCAAAAAACAGCAGATGTGATAAAGGCTAATGGAAACAGATTTTTCAAGAAGACCTTGTTGTCATGGTACCTGCTTTGAGTTATTCTACTGTAGAAAGAGCATTATGTCATACACTCCACTCCAACACAAAGCCCCAACATGAGGATAAAAATAGCAAGTGTCTGGGGTGTACCTAACCACAAGGTCCCCTGTTAGATTCCAGGTGGGGGCCCTTGTTGCCAACTCTGTATCAACACATTGGTTGATGACAGCACAATACGTTAGATCAAAAGAGACTTGTTACTTAAAATACAAGAGAAAATGCCAATGCCTGCAAGTGGGAGGCAGATAGAAAATATTCTGATTGTAACTCTTGAGAATGTAAAAAATTTGTCTTGGCACTCTATTTAAAAAAAAAAGTTAATATATATAAGCACAAGCTTTGAACAATATAAAATTTGCCCTGTATCAGTAAACAATGAGCTAATGTTCACCTGACATAACCTAATCCAGCCCCAGGGTTCAACATCGTCAGACAAGTTCTAGTTTCCTGTGTATTAGAGTGTTGAGGCTGCCCGTCATTGTTTGTTACACAGCTGGCTTGCATCATCATCATCAGTGGCACCACCGCATCTTAAAGTGTGGAAATCTGAAAGTCACCACAGGTCGCATCTGTGTTTCTTTTGAATATTAGAAAACAGATAAAAATCAGATGTCACAACCAGTAAAAATCCAGGTGGGGCATGCTTAAGGCATACAAGCTGCATGGCTCTAGGGATGGCAGTGTCAGTTTGTCTGTCCACCACTTTGGTCCAGACCAAATGACAACTATTATATGAAATCAAGATAAGAATAAATTCAAATGATTTTGGTGATCCCCTGACTAGGTTTATATTTAAATGTCTTGTCAACTATTCGATGGATTGCCATAAGGCTGTAACTAACAACTGTCTTCATCATCAGTTAATGTGTTGATTATTTCCTCAATTAATCAATTATTGATTTGGTCTCCAAAGATCCAGAAAGACAATTTAAAAAGTCCAACGATGAAAGTGATATAATCAAATTACATGTTTTGTTAGACGAAATCCAAAATCCAATCATATTCAATTGTGTAAGACTAAGAATAGCAGCAAATCCCAACACATGACCTGCTGGAACCATGAAATATTTGGCATTTTTGCTCCAAAAATAATTAATTATTAAAATAGTTCCTGTTTATCTTTCTTCAAACAACTAATCTGTTAATCAACTAATCAATACAGCTTTAGAATGCCATTACATTTGGTACAGACATTCAAGTTCTGAGGGGGTGAATTGTGAAAGCTGTCCTTTCAAGTAGACCTATTATCAGAGCTTAATGCACTGCTGTGCCTAAGCACAGACTCACAGAGCTGCTAGCATGGCTGTAGACCCGTAGTCTTGTTTTGATTACTACTTCAAAAAACTGTTGTGCATAATCAGCAGTTCATCTGTTTTTCTCTCCATTTAGCTTTTCACTTTCTTTTATGAGAAAAATATATTGAGCTGTCTCTACTGAAAGAGGTGAGAACGACAGCAACCACAACTACTTTTGGATGTGTGGTGAGGTAAATTCTATGTAAAAATTAGTTTCAACAAATCTGCTCTTTTTCCTGGGAAAAACTGAAAAAATAGAAAAAAAAAACTGAATACACACATCTTTAGTTGTAAATAAGCTCTAAGGAAAGAGAAGACAGAGATCACAGCCTTTGATTGTCTAGACAGAACAAAAATGAAAGGGGTAGTCTGGTTGTTTGTGCTCAGCTGGCATTGCGCTGGATCCTCCCTCAGCACTCGCCACTGCTTTGTCATTGACACCACAGAGGGTCCCCTAGAGGGATCCAGCCATGTCATGAGAAAAACAAAGACTGTCAAAGAGGTAGAAAGAGGAGGGGGGGGGGGGGGGGGGGGTGATAGAAGGCCTTTGAGCTAATAGCTGTGGACTGAGATGGGGAAGTAATTCTGAAACTATAGACAAAGACTGCACACGAATGGGTGTCCCTGAGCCCTGGAACACATCCATACAGCGGAGGGCAGGAAGTTGTTCGTGTTGAGTAAGGAAGTAACCCCATTTCCTGGAATTGCTGTACAAGCCTCTATATCCAGCCAGCCAAGAGTTGTCATGGTAACTTGCAATAAAATACCCTTTGCTCAGCATGGAAGGAGGGAGACGAGGCTCAAACTAAACACTATTACCCTGAGGGAAGCTAGCCCACACAAACAGCAGAGGAACCAAGCAGACGAGCTAAGCTCGGGCTTTAAGGTTTTAGTCTCACTGGTCAGCTTCAGTTTAAGGGTGGTGACTTACAGTAAGAAACAGGTCAGTGCCAACAGCAGCAACAAAAGCGTGCGATTACTGGGGATGTATCAAGCTGATCTCTTGGATCCTGATCAGGACAGATATAATCATTTTTAAATGCAACAGTATCAGTATAAACTTGATCCACTTCCGATCCTTTGTTTAATGTAACCCATTGCACTCCTGGTACACCTGCTTTCAAAAACACCCCTGCCTGAGGTTAAAACACAGTAACCTATTCCTGAACATATTCACGAGAAATGCATGAGTGAACCACAGACTAGTACAAGAGAAATAAAGGAGCCAGTAGTTTGAATTGATGAAAATGAGACTAAGATGGAGGACAAAAATCTTGATTGCGACAGCCCCAGTAATTACTCTGCTGACCTCCCAACTGAGACAGTCGCCTCGCTGTTGTAATTACTTACAAAAGTTGGGAGAGTCTCATCTAAAGCTGAGTGTATGGGGCAGGGCTGAGCTGTTTTGGTAAAGCAGGACACACTGCTGGCTTGCTGGCGTGTATGTGTGGTGTATGTGTATGTGCATGTCTGAGTGTCTGAGTGAGTGTGTGTGTGTGGCTGTTGAAGGGAGAAAGAAAGAGACAGACAGAAACATAGAGTGCAGAATGTAGGGACTTTCCCTGGATCATTCATATCCAGACTTTTCTTCTTTTTAACTTTTTTGTTTTGTGTTAAAACAAATCAGGACTTTTGTGACTTTCTGAGATTGTTGAACTGTGGACTAGAGTATTTTATGATTAAATATATTCCAGTGTTTGGAATTGACTTTACCAAATAACATGGGTTGCAGTTACAACATTAATAATAGTCACTGCATTATCGTAATATATGTTTTGATATTATGTATTCAGAAGCACATGGTAGAAAGTCAAACTCCCTTTGATCCAGTTGAGTCAAATGTTTTTTTTCAGTGTATGTTCTAAAACATTTCATATCTTTGCTATGACACATTTTGATACAGTTTTATTTGTTAGCATTCAACAATGACCAACAACAAGAACTCATACCTCAGTATGAGAATTCTTTTCTCATACTGAGATACATGGGTGGTTAACCATCACAAATTATTTCTGCTAGTCTGGTTTATCCAAACATAAAGGCTTCTCCCTATATCCTCCCCTGGTGTTTTTTTCTCCAGACTCTCAGGCAAAATATGCAAAGTCAATCCATCCATTAGCTATACAACTTTTCTTTGAGGTCATAAACCAATCCCAGCTCACATCAGTGGGGTAGATCCTGGACAAGTCGCCAGTCTATCACAGTGCTGAGACATAGAAACAGACAACTATTCATGTTCACACTATGGGCAATTTAGAGTCGCCAATTAACCTGACCTGCAAGTTTTTGGACTGTGGGAGGAAACTGGAGCACTGGAGGAAACCCTACGCAGGCACAGGGAAAACATGCACTCCATGCAGAAGGGTCCTAGCCAGTTGGCAAGCTCGAACAAAGAACTTTCTTGCTGTGAGGTGACAGTGCTGTTCCAAAACAAACAACCCTGTCATTGTTAATCAGAGAAGAGTTTTAAGGACAACAGGTTTGTGACTGGGTGACAATTAGTAGAAGCAAATGGACTAGCCACAGCCCATTTCTTTCTATGCGCTGGACAATCTTTATTGTTAAACTAGGTAGGTTTTAACTAGCTAATCCTGTGTCCCACCTAAAATCATTCAGCACAGGTGATCCAGCACTACTAGGATATCATCTGCAATGCTAGGAAAAGTTTTCAATTCAAATTTAAAATGTCATCTAAAAAATGTAAAATCATTGTCCATTGTCCACATTTAAAAACTTCTATTTAACACATTCATATCCATTGAAATGAGATTGATAAAAAAGATACTGGTAACAACTGGTTATTACACAAAAAGAAATATCATAGAACTAAATTAATACTGCAGTAATTTATTACAAAGCATTTCCTTTCTAAACTCTTCTGTGTAGTTTCTCTCCTTCTCCTACCTGATGTGCCCTGCTTGGTTCATTACTCCATGCGCCCTGCCTGCCTGTCTCCAGGATTACGGGGCTGTGCTGGCCAAGGAATGCAGGCCGCAGTAATTCCCTGTTAATTTGCTAACCTGTTCAACAGTGCAGACACAACGCTCTGTAATCCCCTCGACCTTCACATCCACAATCACCGCCTTCTATAGTAACAGTGCATGTGATTCATGCAGGACATCCACCTAGCTTCATTCACATTTTGACTGGTAATTATCTAATGCGTGAGGATTAAACTCACAGAGAGCAAACTAGTCAAGCAGGTATGGTTGTTGTATTAGCACACTGAAGCAAAATGGTAACAGTACCATAACTATGACCTTAACCATGTCTGCTATGCATTTCAATTTCAAGACCTTAATCACTGTAGGTCTATAAGTTTAAAAATCGATGGAAATAAAGACACATATATCTGGGGAACAGTCCCAATGATTCATACAGTTCCACACATTATTTGTTACTCTCCCACTACAACCAACAAGCATGGGACAGAAACACTTGGAGGCCTGGCTACACTACACTATCAATCAATAGGGCAGAGAAGGCTGAACTGAATGCAATGTGAAATATTATGAACAAATTTATCTTACTGAGACTGCAGCGAGCAGACAAGAAGAGATAAAAAATAAACCAAGGGGAAGGCCTGGAGGATGTCACAGAGAATATGTCTTAAACAATATTAATAACACAGCCACAAGGCAGTGGGTAGAGCTGGTGGTCAGTAAATAATGCAGTGTGGTGGGCAACTCAATAAATAGCTTTGTCTTCAGAGCACAGGGCGAAGCATGGCACAGATAAATCACATTTCACACCAGGCTCTAGCTTGGGTCAGATGCAAGTAAACCATGGGGGGCACAATTGCTGGCCTTTGTCAGTTTGTATCCACAATGCAATACATACACACACGCAAATAGATACACACACGCATGTCAGCTGTCTGCTGTTTGCACTGAGCAAATATATGCAACCATCCACATGCCCACACCATGGGGGTAAGACTAAGTCGTGTGCCACAAAGATGAAACCTACGCTTCCTCAAGAATCAGATTGACATTCAGCTACAACACTGGACTGTAGGAAAGTGGTAACAATGTGCCTGCATCAACACAAATGGGCTTCACTGTCCATTATATGCATTAAAATTATGATTAAATTATGTATGTATTTATTTTGGAAGAAGTCACATACATTAGCACTACATGCAAATCACTAGCAACATTTTTTGCTTAGTTAGCAAATCAAACCAGAGGAACTTGTTGACAAATGCCAATGTACTTCAAGTATGTTGTTATTAGTAGTTAATGAATGAATATGTCACCAACCACCCTTTGCAGTCAGAGCTTTGTAACACTGACATTATTATCTACGGACCAGACAAGTGTGGCCTTTTTCACAGGAATAACATGCTTTAGCTGTGGTGTTGCATGTAAAGTTGTGATTACAACAAATATTTCCACTGCAGCATCACAGCAGGCGATCATTGTTGTGGCCCGCAATATTGTGGTCCTGCTTGCAGTAAGGTCAAACTGTTCACCATTACACCAACTGAGCTGTGATGTACTAAACTGATTGGCTTAACATGTGCGGTCATACAGGTGATGAGATAGAGAGCATCATCTTTGAGATTTTCATGTTCAGCAGATTGCAGCCATTTTATAACCCAAACTCATTTGCCATACTACAGCTGTAATTGTGAAGTTAAGATAGTGCTAATTCAAACCTGCTGCTTCACATTAAAAACCTTCAAACAGCAAACATCTGGCAGGCTTTTACTGTGAAGAAGCTATGGGAAGTGCAGCTGTATTTGTCACAGCAGTTAGCAAAGGACTGCCAACTCCTTACCATACGATCGAAAATGGTCTACACAGCAAGACATAGACATTTTCACACAGTTTTGCTGATGAAGCATTTTCACATGGTGCAAACATCCAAAGTGATATGGCTACATAAGGCACTTACTGCAATATGGGTAAACCCCCAACCTCCCTCTTGTCATCAAGGTAAGCAAAACCTTCTACCATGCTATCCTGCCATATGGAAAGCCACTTGCGCTTTGCACACATCACAGGCTGTGATCACAGTTCCTCAGTGCTACAGACTAAGTGCTGTGTCCCAACTATTTGGACATTCACTCACCAGCATAAAAAAAGGGATAGGTGAGGATGGAAAGAGGGAGAAAAGGAAAATCACGGTGAGAGAGAGAGAGAGAGAGAGAGAGAGAGAGAGAGAGAGAGAGAGAGAGAGAGAGAGAGAGGTTGAACAGAGAGGGAGGGAGGAATGTCAAACACCAACAACATTCCAGTGCTTCTCCTTGCACTGCCTGCAGCACTTTTACTTTGTCTTTTCTTCTTTTGTGTAACTTCTCTGTTCACCTATAGTTCATGAAAAAAAACATGAGAAAGAATAGCAGGGCTGCATGTGTCAACTCTGAACTAAAAGGCTAAAAAAAAACATGTTGAAAAAATCATATGAGATTAAATCCATTTACTGGTCGTATTGACTTATATAAAGGCTAAAAATGCTACTGGCCATTTCTTCCAACACATTTCTCACAGCAGCCACTGAGAAAAATATAGCTAAAAAAGCATAACAATATCATCAGTAATGATTATATATGCTGTAAAACATCACTTCATAATAAAGTCAAATTAAGGCAAAAACCACATAGGATTTTCAGTACAATTATATTTACAAATAAATAAAGGCCTGACCCTTGAAATAGACATCTTCGCCAAAATTCATAATATTAACCATGACAGAAAGGTCTACATATAGTTTCAGGTATTAAATATTACAACCAAGATGAGCTGAGAATCCAACTGGTGGTAAACTCAACTAAACTCAGTTCAAAGTAAGTTAAAACATTTCTCATCTCAAGGAAATTACATATTTTGGTTTATCTTATCTCAAACTGAGGCATTTAATGCTGTTTTGTGCCGTTGCCCTGCTCAATGTACCCATGTTTCTTAACATATGCTTTTCTATATTTCATTATATTTTTCATTCAATCTCAAGTATAACCTATATTAGAAAACACAAACAAAAGTGTATAGTCTAAGTGAAATCAATGTTGTTCATGACATTTTGCTGTTTTGGAAATTATCCTGGCCAAGCAACATGCTGCACATTTGGGTTACAATTTGACAATCACACCACCTGTTGTCCTAGAGACCTTCCTCAAACAACTCTCTTATTCGTTTTAAGGTTTGGTAGTGTAATGTAATAATGTCCAAAGATATCTTTTTCCTGTTTTTATACACAACAAGCTTTCACTCTTCAGACTAATTCCTTTTTCACTGCTGACCCATGGCCTAAACATGTATTTAGGACCTGCTATTGAACCCCTAATTAGTGGACACTAACCTGTGCTTTATAAAGAAAGATAGAAACCAGTCATCCCTTTCTTTGCCATGTTACATACACATAGACACTGCTAGCAATTATATGACAAATGTACAGTACAAGTGCCTCATTTCAGTGATTAAGATAATCTCCAGATACATCTAGGTCATTTCAAACATTTCTCAATTCTAACACCCACTCATTCCTTCTTATTTCACATTTAAGAATATTTAAAGAGAATGCACTTGTTTTGACAACTGACCCAAATATAGGAGAGGCAGGTGTTCAAAAAGAGTGGTAGCGTTAAAAAACACATGTGTATCGTTTTATAAAGAGGAAAAAATAAGACAGTTAGTCCCAGACTCTATTTAACTATCAAGATAATTGTATAGATTTGCCCCATTACCCACATTTTATTCAGACCTTCATCACTGTCTACTCCTCTAATTCAGCATGACAGGCTAAATAAGTTCAAGTGTCCATTTTGAATTCTTTCTCTTGCTTTTCAACATCTGGGCAGCGGTGCGACTGAGCTCAGACTAGTAGGCCTTAGTATCCACATTAATCAGACCTTGATCCTCTGACTTTAGCACAACGTTACTTCAGTTTCAATGGCATTATGGGGGTGAGCAATCAATTATAGTCTTTTAATTATGTGAATATAGTTCGAGAGTATTTTGGTTTCATAATTGGGTAGTAGAGATAACACTGACAGAAAAAATAATGCGGAATACCATTACTAAAAGTGTTTTACAGGGATACACTGAACCCCTAAAATAATGTTATAGTAATGTCAGAATAACGTTACGTTAGCTGTTGTATGTTTTGGACAAAAGGCCATACCTATACAAACGCAGAAGGAACCAAGCAATCACCACAAAATACGGTAACAATGCTGCCTTTCAATAGGTTTTACACTAAATGTTACGTCCAGGAACAGTTTTTGCTTTTTTAAAAAGTAGCTGACTTTTTCAAGACAACACACCTAGCTAGTCAGACACAAGTGCAACAGCAGGGAGTGTAGAGATGCTAAGTCTGCCCCGTGTGCCGCAGATGCAGAGGCAACAAAACGTGACCAAGACAAGTTATGAAGTATTAGAGGAAAGAAAACCATGCAACTTTATCATAGTAAAAAAACTTACCCAAAGAGAGGTGGATGAAGCAGAAGACAACGACTAGTGACTTGCCCGAGGAGAAACCGGGTATCTGCTCCATATTTTCTGTAAAATCCACATAAGGTCGCCAGCCCAAAGTCGAGCTGTCTCCCGGGACGGTTAGTTCTCAAAAATTTCTCGTTGGAAACGGCTAACACGCAATTAAGAGGAAAATACTACTTGTAGTGCCAAATTATAGCATCTCAGTAATTCTTTGACATGCGTTACTGCTACGTGCCGTTACGTTAAAACCGTATAAAATTCACATAAATTTAACTTCTACTCAGTGGCACACGGAGCTAAAAAGTCTTCCACCTCTGAACGCTCACCAGTCACTGAAGTCAATGGGAGTGAAGAAACAAACACATATCCTTCCGCTGAAGTCAGCGGGGATCTATCGTCGGGCTTAAAAGATGTTAAAAACTTTTGATAAAAGCTGATATCAACATGATGGTGTTTGTCGTCACTTTAGAAAAGTCTTATTACTCTATATATTCGTTAATTTTAGCCGGGACACAACATAAAAAGACACCACAAGTTTTCTTTCTGTGTCGCCACGGCGGAGGAATTTTTTTTCTCATTTTTCTACTTCTCTGAGCCTGGTATGACTCAAAGTTAACCCGTTCAATGTTTTTTTTTTTTCTTCTTTTCTCCACCCAGTGAAATACACGTTTTTCCCCGGCATGTCTTGAGACACCCACTCTTTGTCTCCTTTTTACATTAGCATAACCATTAATGCCAGGTCGTGTGCCAGGTTTCAGGTCTACAGCGTTGCAGCTGTATTTTACAGGTAGTTTGGACATGAACATTTTTACTTTGAAAGACGTTGGAGAGGTAGAGGAAAACAATAACTTTTACTGATCTCCAAAACAAGCTATGCTTAAACTTTTAACATGGTGAATTTTTGTTGTTGTTGAAGACCCATACAAACACCTCTTTTACAGTGTCTCGTGAAATAAAAGGAAAGATAGAGCTTAGACAGGTGAGTAAATGAACGTGAGTTTCCATTCCACCTGATTAATCAGTGCTGATGCAGTCTGTTTATCTGCATGTTTCAGGTTTGTCAACACTTTCTCAAGTTCAGGTTTCTGAGGTTCAATTTCTGTAATAGTCTGAGTCCACAAGTTAAGTTAGTTAGTTGTTGTTTTGATGGGGGATCATTAGGAGTATTTGTAAAATTTCATTTTTTTTTTGAATGTCATGAAAAAAAATAAAATCATAACCATAACCAGCTAAAGGATTACTATAGATTGGGCAATTAATCAATTAGTCAATCCACAGAAAATGAATCCCCAACATTTTTGATAATTGATTTGAAATTCTTTTGTCATCTTTCAAGCAAAAATGCCAAACATTCTCAGATTCCAGCTCATTTTTTTTGTTCTTTTTCATACCATTGCAAATTAAATAAGCTATAGTTGGAAAAAATAAGTCATTTATGGACATCATGATGAAGAGCATTTTTTGTTCTCATTCATCGATATAGTTATGGCCCCAGGCATCACACACATTAAGGTTAACGCATTGATTGTCAGTAGCCCACATAATGAAACGCGTTTTTTGTGGGTTATCAGAAGAAAAGTATTTCACAATACACAACACACTTATAAATCACATGATTGTTTTATTTTTCTGGTGAGCAAGCTCAACTTTTGTAACAATGTCTAACGCTCACAAGAACCCCTTTCCTCATACACAGACAAACACTCTCACACTAGCTTTATGAGCCATTATTAACCACAGTAATCCCAGACTAATTATCCCTTATCAGCCTGAATGATCCAGGTGTAAATCACAGGCTCATCACAATAACAAGACCACATCTCGTCCCAGTGATTTGTTTGTCTTTACACCCCGTTAGAGAAACATTGCCGAGCCTCCTGCTGCCGCGACGGGCCCTCTGTCCTCTATTCAACCCTGCTGAAAGGCCTGAACAAGGGGGGAGCAAATTGATCTCCTCAGGGGTCCGTACTGACAATTCTTTTGTTGCTGGGGCCAATGTCAAGCTCTTGCTCTCCATGCGTGGTTGGGTGTCAGGTGCTGGCACGACAACAAACGCTCTTCAGGCATTTGGTCAGATGCTGTTTTTGTTGATAAATCCTGTCTTGTGTTTTCTTTATTATCTATCACCAAAACATATGAATCCACTGTCACAGATGCGTCGCTTCCTAAGTAAACCCTGCATTCTTATGTTGTCATTTTTTTTTGTCACAAGATTGTAAGGTTGTTAATTCAATTTAATTCAATTCAGAATTTCTCCTACAACACTTTGATTAATCAATTATTTCATGTTAAAGTCATTGGCCATGTATGCTGACAGTAAATCACATCAGAGGATCACTTTGTCTGCAGCACTGTTTTCCTAATGATGTCACTCCAGATGTGGGCTTCTATAGTTTTGGAAAGATGGTCGAGAAGGGGTGTGGATCTGCTTCATGAGCAGTAAAACACTGATTAGTTCCTCCTTGCCACTGCTCTGATGAAAGACCTCTACCACACAAGTCTGACACAATTTCAAAGAGGAAAAAAAAAAGCATTTGAAAAGTTGTTGGGAAAGCTCAACATCACCGGTGCTTCATATCCCTTTGAACCACAGTTGAATTGAATGCATCAACAACCCCAACTTCAAATCCCTTGGTTGAGATGATATGAAACTACCCAGTTTATCAGTTAACAAACGTAGATTAGATAATCAGAGGTTTCTTAGTACGCTACTCATTTCATTTTCAAACTAAAATTAACACTCAAAACTGTCAGAAAAAAATGCAAAACAATGGGTGTGTCATGACAGTTTTGCATCCACCGCATGTGTGTGAGTTTTTAATATTTCAGGTATACCACAGACTAGTAATAAAACTTGGCCTGGATTACAGCCATCGGTCTCTGCCATGCTGGCGGGAGAGCCGCTTTCATCACCGCGGCCCATCTTCACGCTGATTCAGAGCTCATCAGTCAGGGTGACTCCAGCTGTCGGCCTGTAGATTTATACTGCAGAACATGGTGTTCAGGGGGTAGATAGTAATGACTGACTATGCTAGAGAAGATATGAGCATGTGTGTGTGTGTGTGTGTGTGTGTGTGTTCTTTTTCACTCCCCTTAACCATAAACACGCCGTCATCCCCCAGCATGATGGCCATGGGAAACCAAATCAGTGCCTGTCACTCAAGTAGAACGTCACCTGGCCTTTACGTTCTAAGATGGCCGGCTGGAGAGTCAGTATGAAGTGTGTGTATATATGATTCCTTTCTATAATTAGTAGTGGCAGGGACTGATTTACTTTTCATTGCCTGGCTGTAGCAGCAGATTTGCTTGCATAAACAGCTTTACATAACTGCAGCGAGTGTCGTTCATTGGTTCTGGATGCTTCTATGTGCTTCAGACACACTTCATACCTACAATTACAGTTTTTGCACCATAGCATTTTGCAAACAACACTGTTAACCTTTAATGCAGATATGTACGCTTCACTGATCTCAGGTTTAGTTAGCATAAGTGTTGACTAGCAGGAACTTTGTGCTGGCTGTGCTGAGATGAGCATTCATGCAGGAGTATTGGGTGTGAAGTTTTGATGCCGTATGTGTCCCCGTCAAGACTCTTGCACATGTTGCGTGTTGAAGCATCGTCTGTCTAATGTCGTCTTTACAGTGTAAGCAGATCTGGGGGACAGGAAACTAAGGGGGGTATATTTAGGGTTGATTATCACCTCCTCCTCACTGACCCGTTTTGACTGCTGTAAAAGAAGCTGTCTGCAGACAGCTTTCATTTGTGTTATGTGCACCCTCTTTCTGTAATAGGCTAAAAGACCTGTAGATATTTTGAGTAAAGGTTTGAATTTAATCAGTAGAACTGGGGTGGAAAGTGGTGTTCTGCTCTGTTGGCGTGACTATAATAACAAGTAGTATTTAAGACTTAAGAACATATCAGATTGACACAAACATCAACGAGGGTTGGTTTGGCCGCAAGACCGGGGTCATCAAGATGAGAAGCCACATAGTGTTTAATTTACAGAGATGCAGAGCTGATACAAGGGTTTCCAAGCATTTAATCACAGTAAATCATTTTCCTGTGTGAACTTGTAGTTATATGAGCCAAATGTCAACATCAGGGTAGATAATGCGCACATAATTTAAGAAAGCACACAGATCAGCACTAAATCGGTATAATCATTTACTTGGTCAGACATGGGATACTTAACAAAGAAAGTAAACCCTGTGCAAGTGTTTTACTGGCCTCAGTTTTATTGTAAAATATAAAGATAAAAGCCCTGCAGAATAGCCATAGATAATGCAATAGTGCAATCACCATGTGTAATCGCTCATAATTGATTTTACTGTGGCCATACATTCCATTACGATTACATTTAAATGATCATCTGAGATTGTAATAATCTGATTAATTCAAGCTGATATATTACTTTGTAACTCCCCGTCACTTAGCCAACAGCATCACGTTGCAGATAGCATGCAAATCGAGGGAAAACTTGTAACATCATCTCCAGCAAAACTCAGTAGTTGTTGATATCCTGTGGCTTTGGACATACAGCATATGTCACATTAATGTAGTGTTCTGCAGTGATCAGCTTCCTTGGAGAAAACAAGGATTTCGTGAGTATGTTTGTGTGAGAAACTAAGATAGTGTGTGTGTGTGTGTGTGTGTGTGTGTGTGTGTGTGTGTGTGTGTGTGTGTGTGTGTGTGTGTGTGAGCGAATGCGTGCGTCATGGCGTTCCACAGTGGTCAAAGGTGGAGAGTCAGCAAGCGCGAGGGCCTGGTGTGACCAAGCGTGATGTGGGTAGAGACTTCAGTCGAGGGGTCCCTGATAAGGAGAGGAGGGGAGTTGGCAGAGAGGTGGGGAAACAGGTGATGAAGGAAAGGTGTGAGGAGGTGGAGGAGGGACGTGTGCATGTGAACACATCCTGTAAGGTGACCTGGGGCTCTGGCAGGGCCAGGTGGACAGGAATGTGCTGTTGTGTGTAGATGGGATCCTCCCTTGAGCGCCTCAGCCTGCCCACCGTCACCCCACACTAGGAGGCTATTTATATTGCACTGTGGGAAAATAACAGCCCAAGCAGTGTCATCTGGGTTCTGCAAGGTTTATACTTTCCTACCCACACACACACACACACACACAGACACAGACACACACACACACACACACACACACATACATAACACCAACATGCTTCCAAACTCCCTTAGTCACAAACAACTTAAGGACAAACCAGAGTATGTAACCTAACTGGCATGTAAGTCACACACACTGCCACTTGTACACTGGCAGTGTCACTGCTGGTGAGTCTAAAACAGGATTCAACTATAATCACATCACAATAGACTATGTTACTAAGTTAGAAACACAAGTCAAGAGTATAGTTTGTATAACCCTTAAGTAATACTACCCGGACCAATGACCAGGAAACAGATTTTAGATACTTTGATAAGATTTCACACAAACATATAGTCATGCACACACACACACACACACACACACACACACACACACACACACACACACACACACACACACACACACACACACAAAGGGGATGCACTCATGCAAGCAGAATTCTCATTTGTGAAGAGCAAACATTCTTCAGTCCTCTAAAACTGTGCTACTGGGATGAATATAATTTTACTGTCTGCAGCAGGAGGTAAATAGAGAGATAAAAACAAAATAAAGGTGTACATTTTGAAACACATTAGCATGTGAACATGCAGCCGCTGCATGGATCTAACATTACTCTTGACTTGATGTTAAAAACCAGTGTGTTTCCGGAAAAGACCGATTAGACTTATCACTACAGGTTTGTGTTTGTTTTGGTGACTCAATTCAATGAGGAAGTCACAAATAGTGCAATGACTAGAATCTAATGTGGAAAAATCATTGGCTAACTTATGGTCTCTAAACTGTGGCAGTGGGTCAGATCTACCCAAAATGACCATATGATTCTTGTAATCTGAATCCTGAACTGTGCCTTTGATTTCACTGTTCAGTGGTGCAATGAATACTTGATAACCAAAGTGAAAGATGAAACTCTTGTGGTTGTTGTTAAGTGCCTTGAAGGGTGGAGGTATGTTTAAATGTTGGGGCTGATTTGGTAAAGGAGGTAATAGTAGAGGACCTGTGACCTCTACATGTAATCCAACATAACAAATCTGCACGTTATGTCGCTGATGATATTTGGATATGAGAAAGGTCTCAGCGAGGGCAATTTCAGCCCTGCCAGCTCCCGCCCAAGGTCATCTGAATCATTCTCCCATACATTAACACACACATTTAAGCACAGATGTATGCGCACACTTATGCACGCACCAGCGCCAAGACATAAACATACAAAAACACTGAAACACACATTTAGACCCTCTTCCATCATGTCCTGGTCCCTGAGGCCCAAGGGTTCAGTAGGTCAGACTAATCTGCCACAGTCCATCCTATTTACCACAGACGGGATGAGAGCACTGGTGACAGGATAGAGAGGAGGAACGATACAAAACCAGGAATAAAGCATAATATGGGTTGAAGTTATGGTTGGTTTGGTTTTATTTTGCCATTTTATAATTCATACATAACACACTTACCCAAATATAGACAATACACAAAACACAGACAGATTCAAAACAGTATATGACCATGCAAGGACATAAAATAAAGTGACAGAATAGAATAAAACAATTTATAAATATCATGTAATACAAACGTATTATTTATGAAAGTGAATTATCTGTGTATTATCGGTGTCTGACATCGTCTGGTGATGAATTTGTACAACATCTCTGCCTGGTGGAGTCTTTCTCAGTCATTTTTCACATTTTCTTCATGCTCAATTCAAAACAAGTGTGCAGACCCTGTTTTTCCTGCATGTTTGCTTGTTTTACTCACATGCTGAAAGTTAAAGAGAGTGTAAAGTGAGTGTGCTCGGCATATCTTCCAGGGTTACTTGTATCATAAATTCACAAGCTGCTAAAAGACAGGCATGGCTGGAATTCACACTTCAGCCCTCACTTTCTCACAGTCTAAGCTCAGCGTTGTGTGTTTGGATGAGTGTCAGATATGACACTATTAATAAGCCAACAGTGATCTCTGTTTAAAGAAATGTATAAATTAATGAGAAATGCTGGGAAAACCAGACATTGACTCATGGCTGTGAACAAAGCATCTCTTCCATTGTGACATACATTTATGTATGTGAATTTCTATTGTTCCTCCTCTGTGTTGCTTACTCTGACATTTCTCTCTTCCCACTATATCCTGTTTTTGTTTATGGCATATTCTTACACACCTAAAGGGCAATTGGAGCACTCAGCACGAGATCTGGGTAAATATGTAGTGCTGGGAAAAAAGATAATTTATTGCGTTGGTTTTATTACTGAGTTAAAGGTCTGCTCTTTTTTAAATAGACTCATGCAGTATTATGACAGCAACGTGTGAAGGGTCATCATTGGTCTGTGATGAGGTGATAAAGAATACACAGAGTGCGGAGCAGGTCCAGGCCTGTGGAAAACAGTCCATACTTGACCCCCCCTGTGAGAAGTTCCCTGTTCCCAGGACCCGGTGTGTACGTTTGGGGGGCAATAACTCACCAGGTCCCTAGACTTCCTCTTTCGGCCTTCTGCGTTTTATGGCCCTCTCCTCTGCCATACAGCTGCTGTCTCCACAGTTTCCCTTTACTCTGATTGGATTAGATGGGAGTTTGAGGGAAGATGATGAAGGGAAAGAGACCGGGAAGCAGCTGGGATGAGGTGGGAAGCTGGTGTGATATGGGATGGAGTGTGTATTTTTTATTAAAGCCATTACAGATGACTTTACTGATGGACAGACCTTCCCCTGTGGTCCACATTTCGCTAGATCTTCCCGTCACACAACATGTGTAAAGTGTGCCTTACAGGGGAAACAAGATAATAATTGCCATTACTTCATTGTAGATTATTTCTGTTTGAATGACTGAAAAATGTTGAGATGTGGGAATTAGAGGTCAGGGAAAACTATTTTCTTTTAAAGCTATGTTCTTTCAAAACTGCAAGGGGAGAAATTGTTCATATGGTGTTTCTTTAGCATTGTCTGGTATAGCAACAAGGTAATAATGGCTTTACTTTACCCACTATCAATTGGTTCTTTTGACCCAGTGTTGTTTTTAGCCATGCTAATGAGATGGCAATGTTGGTCTGTTGGTCGGTCCGTCAGCTAATGGGTGGATTGCCACCGGATCTGGTACAGACATTCATGTTTCCCTCAGAATGAATTCTACTAACTTTGGTTACGTCCTGAACTTTCATCAGGTCAAATTGTTTTTTTATCTGCCCAATACTGTAGTTTACAACAAAACAGGAACCTCCAAAACTGTCGACGTTCCAGTCAGCCTCAGCTGTACTTTGTGTTTAGTGCAAATTAGGAAATGTGAGCATGCTTAACTAAGATGACAAGCATGTAAACATTATACTTGCTAAACATCAGCATGTTAGGATTTTCACTGTTTCATTAGCATTTAGCTAAGTGTGCTAAAGTAGGCTGATTTTGTGTAATCAACAATAAATTTGTGGCAGTTTTAAGGTAAAACATCTGCTTGGTTAAATTTAACCGCAAACGGAACCAAACTGGATGAATTTTTTTTAACCCAGTAATTTCTTGAGTGTTTCAGATTGTCTTGGTATTTTTTTTCTATGACACATCCTGTCAGAGATTCAGGGCTACTTAGCGTCGGGGGAATAGATGGAGTTGTTGGTGTGTAGCAGGACATGCCTCATCATTCTAACATCTCTAGTGTGGCCTCCCATTAATAAGATCATATCTGTGAAGTTCAGTGCACCCAAGGCAAATAGGGGAAGGATGAATGAATTTGCAACAGGGCGTGCTGTCTGCATGTTTGTTTCCCCTCAAGTGCTGAAGTTGGTCTGCCAGAAATACGACTGAAACTCTCTCGCTGAATTTGCATGCGCGACTGTTCCAGTGACTGTGAGACTAAGTAGCTGAAGATCAAGGTCAAGGTCACGTTGTTTTAATGTCCTGTTTCTTTAAGATTGCGCAAGACTCAGGAGGAGTCAAGTGTGGGTGGACGGTATTGTGGTTATGTCTTTGACAGGAAATTTAATCAAGATAGGGTAATATGAGTTGGCAAGAGTACTTCAAAGATTTTGTTCTTGAAAACAGATACATGTGTAGAAGGCACTGCAGCCTTTCTACCAGTCTCGCTTCGTGAGCGAGCGTGTGTGTGTGTGTGTTTAAATCAGCCTATGTGTGTTTAGTACATGCGCTGTATTCCTGACCCCTGATCACACAAAGTATTTTAATCCAATCAGCTTCGTTTTCACATGACTGTCACACACTCGCTGCTGCTATGGTAACCTGCAGAGGAAGGAGAGAAAGTGCTGGAGTGAGAGGGGTACGTTGTCCTCTCTTTAACCACTGTGACATTTACACACACACACACACACACATAATCACACATGGATTTTACACTTAACCTATGTGAAACTTGACTTTCTGTTCCTTATTTTTTCAGCTGAATGTATGTTTCTTACTTTACAAAAACACAAACACTGATTTTTGAAGTAACTCTAATATAATGACTTCAGAATATGTGGCAGAGGAAGGGAAAAGGGCGAATAGTGTCAGCATCAAAAAGTTGCTTTGATTTGCATATTAAAGTGATGGAGACAGTGCCTGTTCACAACAAAAATAAATGTGCTAAATTGGAAACAATGCTAAAATTTTGAATTGAAAAGAACTTTTGTTGCTTACTGACATAAGGCCAATGGGGGGTTTAAATATAAGTAGAATGGCCGTGCAGAATGTGACAGACTTGCAGGATATGATTAAAAAATAATTTTTGACACAAGTCCATTACAACACTTCTGCTGTTGCTGCTGCAGAGCTGACAGATAAGTGCCTCACAAACCCTTTTTCAGGTAATGAAATCTGTTTCAGTGGATTAAGATTGCGAAGAAAGACGACTTTATCACAACTGAGGCCAAACTCACAATACCCACTTCCCTTGAGAGGTGAAAAGGTTAGTCTGTGCCCTGTGGTTTGTTTTTGGCATGCTACCCTCTGCTTCTTCTTATTTTTTCTCTGACGTTTCCTGTTGAAGCATCAGACTGCTGCTCTTTATGCTTACAATGCTAGTAGTCGCTGCATTCACTGAATGTGTGAGAAGCCTGCATCAGCAACACTGTTTTTTTTTCTTTTTTTCTCAGACTACCAGAAGCTGCAGCCTATTATTTATTCTTCTTTTAAAACTAACCTATGATTTGGAGCTCAGCTAACAGGAGGCCACAGTCAGCAGCAAAAGTTGCAAGTCAGGGAGTTTTTTTTTTTGTGCTTCACACTTCAACTGCATCATGCAACAGTAGGCAAAGCACTCTACCTGCTGGTCGATAATGGTATCACCGGACTGTGTTTAATGGTGGCAAACACCATGAAATAGCATTTGGATAAAGTTTCTGGAAAATTTGTGTTTTAAAACAACTGCCCTGGCAGTGACACCTATAGCATGTGGCCCTTTCCACTGAAACTGTTTGCAGGTCTGAAAGCAACAACTTTTATCAAAATCACTACGCAGGAGATGCTCTTTGAGTCACTGAGTTTCCTACTCAGAATTTGGAGTTGACTGAGTTTTTTTAAATTCATTTTTCCCCATTTTTTTTTTTTTACCTGGAAGTCTTTTGCATATCATATATTACTCAGTCACAGGAAGTATTTTGCAACAGCTTGTTCCTGTCTTAGACAACCCCACTTAAATGACCTACTTTTGCCTTTCAATGGTCTAATAAGAAGATCATAATCATATTAACTGGTGGCACTTTGCAGTTCTGACTAGACTGTTAAATCAACAGTGAGAATTTCACCTCAACTTATAACACAGGTATCTCAATTTGTTTTCCCAGTGGAGAAACACTTGATAAGCATCAACTCAACAACTCAAAGTCCTCTAACAAATGATTTTATTCATAGATAGCAGACAGAACAGAAAAAGAGGTGTCCTTTCCAGCTGAGAGCAGACGGCAGCTGCTTTTAACACCTGTGACTGTCAGCCTGTTGCCAACTTTTAAATTGAGTCTAGACTGTGTAAAGTTTATACAAAATATAAGGACCCGACCAGACATCAAATCTTTTTTTTGTTTTTAATGCCTGCTTACAGAAAGGTGCTGGTCCACACGTTCACGGTGCAAGAGGGCATAAAAGGAGAGTGAATGCACACTGGTCAGATCAGGGTTCGGACTGTATGAAAATTATAGGGGTGAGGAGGGGGGTTGAGTCTTACATTTCACTCAAAAAAACAAAAAGCAAGGACCTCGCCAGCATTATTAATATGTTCCCGTGTCCTCAGTGTATGAGAAGGGGCGTCTTTATGAACCACTGTGCACATTAAACCCATCATTTGCAACTATTTTAACCTTTTTTTTTTTTTATTATCTTGCAAGGGAAGGCTGAAATAACAAGAAATGATCCCCCCTGCTCTCTTGGAAAAAAAGTCCAACTCCTCTCACTTCACTTGAAGAACAAACTACATCGCCTTCACCCTTTAATGACCACCTTTTCCCTCCTAATAATTTTTCTACAGTCCCTTATAGGGTCACTGACATCCCATAATGGCAAAAAAAAAAAAAAATCTGTTAAATCAGACACGGTGAAATAGCTTTAACAAGGCTTTCATACAGCATTTTTAAAAGCAAAGAGTCTACTTAACTTACTGTGTGTATGTTGTTGATGAGCCTATTCAACTGCCCTAGGATTAATGTCATGTCTTCCATATGTGTATACTTAAATATGTGTAAATGTCCAGGCTTGTGAAGTCATTACAACTATGATTATGTTAAGGAACAGCAATACCCATATGACATGCTCAGGATGAAAAAAAGTTGGGGTTTTTTTTTGTTGCTCTTTTCTGTATTACTAGGCAGTATACAAGATTTAATCAGTCACTCTTGGTACAGTACAGTACAACTTTGGATACTCACAAAACAGGAAATTTCTTTTTCTCTTCATTTTTCCTCCGCACTTGCACACAAATTGCCTTCAAAAACAAAGCAATCAATATAACATAAACGTTAATAATAAAACTATGTATTATGACATCATTTATATTCAGATCACACATCGATGGACAGGCGAGAACGAAATGGGTGATCATATGTCTGTAAAGTCTTATTAAGAGCAGGGATCCTGTTTTTAGTCAAAGGTGACAGCTTTTCTTAGTGTCTGCAGACTGTGCAGCTCATTTTCCACTTCAATACCTCCTTCCTCTTCTTCTTCTCCTTCTCTTCTTTCTCTCTCAGAGCCACCAAAAGCGTACATAGACAATGAGCATGATGAAAAACACACCACCAGCTGCCAGCTTGGCATAGGTGGAGCGGGTATTCAGATACTTGGCGTCACTCCTGTACTTCTTTGACAGGCTGGACAAGTTGCTGGCCTTTGAGTCGAGCGCTGCAGGGGAGGAGAAACCAGAGGAAAGGGAATTGGAGTTCAAAGAAAAAGGGGAAAGAGTGCAAAAGGAGGAGGGAGACACACAGATAAAGACAAATTCAAATAAAGAAACATACAGATCACAGGCCTTTAGTATCCAGCCTGAGAACAACATGAAGTATAGGTTTGACCTGAAGACATCGGAACAGGCCTGAGATAACAAAAGCTCACCGGAGAGAGCCTCTCCTCTCTGCAGCACCTCCTCTATGTTAGCCACCATGATCCTCTGGACGTCCTGGAGCTCTGTGTTGATGCTGCCCAGATTCCTTCTCGCTCGACTATCAATGTACGACTTCTTGGTTTTCTGGATGTAGGTATCTGATAAGGAAGAGACATCAAAAGTAAAAGCAGTTAAAGGTAGCCTGTGAAGTGTTTTCACAAAATACCATACTGCCCAATTAGTTGTTCAGATGAGTCTGTAGTGATTTGCCAAAAAAGTTGGCAAAAAAAAATTCAGAGCTGGGACAGAAGAGTTTTGCCGATAGCAACAAACAAATAGTGGCTTGAAAGCAAACAGAGGCAGTTGAGTTGTGTTGTGGGTAATCTAAGCCCCAGGAAGGATGCGTGGTATAAAACAGATGATACCTCTGTACCAAATATAGTATATTTTTTGTATATAATACTGTCTGTTGTGAGGCTAAGAGTGCGATGCTAAATTGCTAAATTGGTAGGCAGGTCAGGTTAAAGGCCAGATATGACCAATCCACACTAGTTTTTTCCCCTAATGCCATTATAAAATTCATTGTTTCTGCTGCCAGTTACCTGCATTAAGTCTTCAAAAGAACCTCAATGAGATGCACACAGTGAGGTATTAAGATTTCAACTTTCATAAAGAGAGCACGGTTATCCCGTTCGGGACTAAGACTGCTGATGTCAGAACAGGTATTGATTTGACATCAGTAGGTACCAAAAGTTTTTTAGCGCAAACAGCAGTTATATAATTCAGCTCTATTTTGGTCTTACCAAATTCAATGAAGGAGTAAGGCCGGGATACTGTGGGAACCTTCTTTCCATGTTGCTCATGAAACTCTGCCTGCAGGTCTTCTAGGTAAGCAAAGGCCAGCTTCTTGGGAAAGCTGGCTTCACACAGCACAAGGTAGCACACTCCTTTCTCTATAAAATAGCTGCGGAGAGGACCGAGAGAATTAAAATTAAAACATGTTGTCGTTGTGTGGGTAGAAGCCACATTTGAGCTTCACTCTGACATAATTACTCCAAAACTATCTAAAAACCATTCCTGGCAGACAAGTGGTGGGTTATCGAGATTTATTTTGGTGCACAATTCCTCTTTGGCCATCACTTCATACTCACTGAAATGCCATGGAACCAGCCTCTAAAGTGCAGCGTGTGGGACTCTGCTCATTGAGTTTCCTGAAGAGCTGCTTAGCCTGACTCTGGTACTGCTGAAGATCCCGACCCAACTAAACAGAAGAAAACAACAACGATGGTTACTACACATCTCACTCACATCTCATACAGACAAAAATAGTGTTTAATCAGGGCCAGTGTGGTTACTTGTTTTAAGTTTTTGACTAGACAGACAAAGGAAATCACACTGTTTTCCTTGATGGCGTGAATTTCTTGCCCTGTATTCACGTGCTGAAAATAAACTCTTGGTGTGAAAGACTACAGACAGACTCAGCAGTGTGATGCTACATCTGAAACTGAAGGTAACAAATAGCCACTCTGGCTCTTTGTGGTAAATTCTTTTTATTTACATGGTGGATGGTATTCATTTCTTATGTGTTGACCCCTGGACCAAATGACAGCGACACTATAGCATCACAGAAACACGTATGATGTTGAAGCACAGAGCAGAGAAACTACAAACCTTTTCACTTCCCTTTTTGAAAGCAAACAAGAGAGTGAGGGGAAAAATGTTAGACTCCTGTCAAGTCATGCTCAAACATAATAAAACAACTTAACAAGTTACACATGCCATCCATTTGAACATGCTTAGCTTGAAAATACATAATAAACTAAAAGAAGTTCAGTGAGCATGTTTATTAGACTTTTACCAATAATGATACTTGAGGGTTTAAAAAAATCTATTAAGGATATATCTACAGAAAGCCTTTATCACACATTTTTGTTGACAGTCCCTTAAATCTCGCTGTTAATAAACTGTGACTAAGATATGCACTGAGCAGGATATTTAAGTAGTGCTCTCTGGTGGAAGAATTGTGTAATGGCAACACCCTTTCCCAATTAGCTCAAACAAATATATTTGCCCTTAATGTATAAGGAATATTCCTTGTGATTTATCAGCCAACATGCAGATTAATAGGATGTCTCTGTGATGAGCTAAAATTGGCTGATACACATTAAGCATTTTACATGCTCTACAGAACAAAAAAAAAAAGAAAGAAAGATGTATTTGATCAGGTGTTAAAGACTTTATTCAGCAATCAAACCTGATAAACGATTTTTTGTTTTTTGGCACAATACATAAACACGACTGCTTGTGGATTGCAGATTTATCAGATTTTTGAAGACCTCAGCTGCAACATAATACTAGGTTTCACTGCAGTTGTGCAATGCTCAAATAATTTGACACACTATCTGAATAGGGTCAGGGTTGAAACATGGTGAGTCTGATCTCTGATGATTGAGTCAGTTGCTTTAGGGTCTAGCCAAGTATGGCTCTGTGTACAGATAGGCAGGCCTCCACTTATCACCTAGTCATACTGTGCGGTCGATTTAAGTTTCACACAGCAGCCACTAGTCGAGTCCTTGAGTACTCCTGGACCCACATCTGGAGGAAAATCGTCCTGTGGGTCACAGCTGGCCAGCTGTTTAGTGTTAGCTAACGTGTCACTGTAGCATTTGTACATAGATGCGTTTACAACAGAAACCTGAATTGACGTAAGCAAAACAGGCAGCTAGCGACCACAGAGACAAAATAGCTGAAATTTGAACCTGCTCGTCCTCCTGCATTGAAGCGGCCAGAGGCAGACCGTCTGCCAGCCGAGCGATCATCGTCAGCAGAACCATCTCTCCGCCGTTTACTGGTGTTTCTCCACCGCCCAGTAAATGTTACAGGTGACTGGTCCCAGTGTTTGACAGGCTGTAAACTGACAACACCACAGGACTGACGCGCTGAGCTGGCCGGAAACGCTAGAGCTTTGTGTGTCACAGCTAAATCCTTCCGCCCTCTTGTTATACGGAAATAAGCGACTACGCATAAAGTTCCGCATCACAGTTTGTTCTTGTGTGTGTGTGTGTGTGTGTGTGTGTGCGCGCGCGCGCGCGTGCGTGTGGTCAAATTTTAATTTCCTGCTTACTAAATAAGGCTAATTATTTGATAATTATCAGCAATAATTTGACTATAAGGCAGGGTTTTACATTTTTACAATTTGTTAATAAAAGATCAGTTCAAATGAAGAGCTGTGTGCCACCCAATTAGTGAGAACACTTTTTGTTCCTTATATATATATATATATATATATATATATATATATATATATGTCAATATTTTTTTTTTATTATTTAATAGCATATTTGCCCTGTGACTTCAAGAAAGTATGGAAAAATCCAAAAGCCAAGCTGATAGCAAAGGAAATAAAATTCTGTCATGTGTTCCTCAAGAATATCTAAAGGTTTTTTCCGTCCTGTAAACAAGAACCACCAAGAAGCCTTTATGTGAATGCAATAGCATTTTTATTGGTGTCAAGATAATGATATACTTAGCACTTTATTGGCAGCAAATTCTACCATGTCAACAAAACATGAAATTCTCTCTTGTAAAGCTTTGATGGTTTTCTTGTGAATATCAAGGCATGTTGTTTCTAGGTCACTAAGCTTCAATTGAGTAAGTCTACTTAAGTCACAAATTTTTTTATTGTTCTTTACACCATGGAGCAACCAAAGATCAAGACAATTCAGTGAGTTGATCTAATAGTTTTACTGTGGGTATGAATTGTAGGCAACAGAGGGCAGCACTGTTCACTTCGAAAAGGCCTCTGTGGTGCACAAATTCTTAACAACATGATTGTGTCCCAGCAGTTATTTGAATTAATCACTGTTCAATTCTTTCTTCTGCCATGATGACTTTTCAATAAACTCTTAAATGGAAATGGATTTTGTTGTGTTTTTTTTATTTTATTTATATTTATTCAGGAATTTGTGCCTTTATTGATAGTGCAGTAGAGAGAGACAGGAAATGTGGAGGCAGAGAGAGGGGGAATGACATGCAGGTAAGGGCTTGTCCGATGCGGGACTCGAACCGAGGACTGTAGCCTCTACACATGGGGCGGATGCTCATCCAACTGAGTTACTCGACGCCCCATGTTGTGTTTTAAATAAACATAAGCTCATGAGAATCAACATTGACTTCATGTGCATACTTTATTAACCTGAACCGTTCTACCTCCACGCGTTACTCTGCTGACCTTACAGCCATCCCATAATGCACTGTAAACCAAACCTGTTTCCGATTGGTCCGTAACACAGGCAAAAACATATATATACATATAATGTACAAATATACATTATTAACAAATACCACTGATTAGTGGCCCAATAAAATTACCTGCATCATAAATGTGGTATATTGTAGACAACGCAGCACTTTTTCATCTCATGAGAAGAAGTGAGAGCTCAGATTGCTCCACACATTACTATGCAGCAGCCTAGACTTTACAACCAACATAAACTGCAAGAATAAACACTGCTTTCTGAGTTCAATGTAATAGATGTAACCTGACACACACACAGTGCCACTAAAGTAAACATATATAGAATTATGGAAATATTTAGAAAGTCATTATGAAACATGGCTTGAACAAGCAGAGGATGAGGATGAGTAAGTGACACAGTTACACATCTGCTGAATCCATATGAATCCATAGATGGTGGTCAGTGGGTGGCACAGTGGCAGTTCTTTCACATAGCTATTGCCATTACTGTCATGTGTAAATGCATTGCTTCATTGTGGGGAGCAGAGCAGCGGCTGGATTTAATGTGCTTTTGCCAAAACTGCTCTGTGTGATTAGAGGTTAATTTGGAACAACAGCATTCATGTCAAAGGACTAGAATTGAAGGGAGGGTTTTTAATTTAGAATAAATGTGAGGGGTGATTTTGGGTGCAACACTTAATTATTAGTTTCAGCAAACTAACCATTGATGATGTTAAATTTCTTAATAACAGGTACAATCTGAAGAGAATCTACAATCTCCTGTCGTTCCACAAATACAAACGGGTTATTACTTCGTCTCAGAGGCCTCTTTTGCAAACTGAACGTACATCCCCTCTCTTCAAAAGACAAAGAAAAATCCACAACAGCGCATGTTTGTGCAAGTCTTGAGAGATAATCTGGGCTTGTTATTTTAATTTTTTCCAGGAACAAAGCATGAGAATGAAACATGAATCAGGTAGAACCAACAAATGAATCATTGCATTTATTAGTAAGAAAATTGTGATTTGTTTTAATACAAAGCAAAGATAAAACATATTTCCCTTTTTATACCATTCAGAAGGTAAACATTTCATTAAAAAATAAACAAGGGCTGCATCTCATTTACGAGTGGTTTACGCTCTCTAGTAACCACTTGTATGTTTAATTAGCCTGTTTTGGAGTGTTAGACAATTCATTCATGAAATAGTGTTTATTTTGTAGGAATGTTCATTCTCTCAAAATACAAAATAAGGCGCTGAGTGCTCAAATTCAATCATGGTCTTACACAGTACAAGATAATAACACTGGTGAATGGTGACAGACCCCAGCTCCCTGAATGTAACAAAAGTGCCACATTTCCCTTGGCAATGGAAGTTAGTTATTGTTCACATGTTATGGACAATAATAAGTGTTAACATATCAATATTTTCCCAATCAAAGGGAAAGATTAACTCTTGAAAAATATGTAAATAGATAATGCCCATAAAATATTTTATAGTATTTCAAAAAAGAAAACATACCCTTGTGAACCCAGATGAAACATGATTTTTTTCTTTATCGCAACAGTAGAGTGCACTAGTAAGTTCCAGGACATTTAAAAGCAAAAAACGTTAAACTGCTGAATAACCCAAAGATTATTTTGGATTGATTTTACAGAAATGCAAACCATCCTAAACTGTCTTCTGACTGTGCACCTGGAGCTATTGCACAAGGCCACTTAAATGTCTGTTAGTCTTGTTGGAAAAATGAAAATGCAGATTATTCCCATCCAACTCAACAGACAGGTTTGTTGAAAAGTGTGAATGTCTGATTGAAAATCGCTGCTTTAGTAGCATAACAGGATACAGTAAGTGGATTTAGCTCTAAATAGTAAGGCCATTGAGGGATTTTAAGGGTTAAACAATCCAGTACGAACAAATCAGCATGCAGGAAAAAGACTGTGAAATTTCTCTGTCAAAGCGTGAACTTCAGGGCATGGCATCACAGGAAGTCGAGGGGGGCCCAGATCCAAGCCTGACAGCTTATTCATCAGCTGCTTGTTCACTCCCAGATCAAAGCCTACCAACAACCATAAAGCAGGTTCAAATGTAGAGTAACACTGTTACAGTACAGTACAGTACAAGACCATTTATTTATTTTATGTATGGTAAATATGGTTAAAAAAACAAAACAAAAAACCAAATTATAACATAACCACCACTCACCGTGTTTTTTGGCATAAGTGAAAAGGTCTTGCACCTTGAACTGCTCATGGAAATTAGACAAAGATGTCAGTAACCAAACTTGATGCAAAATCTCAAAAGAGATGGTTGGGAAGAACAATGGGGTGATGGACAGTACCTGGATTTTTCTGGCTTGGTCTAATTTGCCTGCGTCAAATTTTGATATGAGCTTGTTGATATGACATCCCATATAGTTATATGTGCTGTGGGCAAAGATATTAATAACAATGTCCTTGTAAATAAATTCGCACAGAGCATGGGAGGAAACAAATAATTTTACAAGCTCACACACTGACCTGCCAACTGCTCCGTTGGCTCCCAAAGCCAGAGCCGCTAGCAATTGCTGCGGAAAAATAAAATATAAATTGTTTTAGGCTGGCTCTTGGTTAGAGACACACAACATTATCTTGCATGATAAACAACCCTTGCACAAAAAAGATGGAGAAGAGGAGAAGGCTGACCTCGTCCACGCCATAGAGGACTGACCAGTCAGCAGACTGACTGTAGCTGACACACTGGCCAAAGTCCATGAGGTCAGTGCTGGAGAACTTCACTCCGCTGTAGGAGGGAATGAGCGCCTCAATACCTTCCAACACATCTCTTGCTGGCACTGAGCAAGAGAAAAAAAAGACCATGTCACATTCACAATGCCATCAGTTAAGACATTTAAGAAGCTTTCCACCAAGATTGCCAAATGCAAAATCAGTCATCAATAGCACTTACCATTAACACCTGTGACAGCTGGAATATGATAATAATAGAAGGGCACTTCTGGAACAACTTTAGCCACTTCACAGAGGAACTTCTTCACTGCATCTGAAAAGGGGTGAGAAGGAAAATTTCCATTATA
The DNA here is from genome assembly GCF_002814215.2 of Seriola lalandi dorsalis. Classification (NCBI taxonomy): domain Eukaryota; kingdom Metazoa; phylum Chordata; class Actinopteri; order Carangiformes; family Carangidae; genus Seriola; species Seriola lalandi. The sequence goes on along the minus strand of NW_019524906.1, from coordinate 899,240 downwards.
AACACTGAAAACTGGTTTTACATTCAAACTAAGTTTGAAAAGTTAAAAAATGTTTTGGAAAGAGCAGCTTCCTGGATGCAAATTGAGTTTGTTTGAGGTGCTCTTTGCATAGGATACATGGAGACATAAACATGAAGATATCCTTTTCCTCTCACTGTTGCTGAATATCTTGTCATGGGTTTATGTACTGTCGCTCGTCGTGTTGTGTGTGTTGTATGAAAAAGAGAGTGCCTTTGAGTTTTCTTGGATTTTTAAGTTGACAAGTACAGTGCTGATGCATGAATGAAAGAGTGGAGAGTGGATGTTTGGCAGCACACCTTTTCAATGCACATGACCTTTCATCTGAAAACATGAACATTTTTTCAGTTTTTTCCGAAATCATATACCTGCAGTGGTGGGCTTGAAGAAAGAGGGGGCAATGACTGCTATCCCATCAGCCTCAATCAGTTTTGCATGGGCAGCCTGGAGGGAAGATGAACATAGTTTTGAAGAACAATGACAACATACTTAACTGTTAACCACTGCCACTTATCCAAACTCTTTGTGAAATGTTTCCAATGAAAACATAAAGTGATTCTTATAGAATGAAGCAATATCGCTCCGTTCCTTGGAATTATGTAGTAACTGATGACTGCATAATAACTGAGAGATATAACAGAAAAAATGTCTCATCTATAACATCTGACCTGCAATACATGGGATCTGTTTGCACAACCCGTTTGCTACCCGCGGCACACAGGTGAACCTGGAAAAATACACGGCCACTGCCCTTTTCTACATCAACAGCTTTGTGGACAACATCACAGTGGTCAAGAAAATAAAGATGCTTCCAATCCACAAACCATGGATGAATAAAGAGGTACAAAATCTCTTGAAAGCACGCAACAAAGCCTTTAAATCCAGGGACACTAGTGTTTCCAGTCACACTTGAAAAAAAGACACTCAAAGACAACATGAAGAACACCTGGCCAGAAGGCATGATGACTATCACCGACTACAAGACCACCCCTCACCTGCCCCCACAGTGGTGTCACACTGAGGACACATCATGTACAGCGCAGGCTGCAGGCGAGTATTTACAAGAATCTTCAACCTGTGTCTATCTCCAGTAAAATTGTTCGGGAGCAGGATTTGGGGGTCGAGTTGACGGAGACTGTGTTGGGCGGACCTGCTCCACATGTCAGCAGGTGACCTGTCCTCGCCTGCTTGAATTCTGGACAGACATTTTTAAATCTTTCAGTATGCAAGCTGATCCTCTCGCAGCCATGTTTGGTGTTCCCCCCAGAACTAACACTCCTCTGTAGCCGAATTATCTCTTTTACCTCTCTCTTAGGTAGACACTTCATACTTCTAAAATGGAAACATGTCCCCACCTATCAATAATAGATGGGTCAAGGATGTATTATTAAGCGAGAGAAGATTAGATTTTCCCTGACAGGTTCACTGAGGAAAAGGGGATTGTACAGGGTTGTATTCCTTATCTCACCAAAACTTGATGTTCATGTATGACCTTGTAGCTCAATGACATGAGCGACTGCCTTTAGTTGGTACCCAGTATTTCGTGATGACCAGGGCTCAGGTCCGACCAGCAGCACAACAGACTTACCTGCTGTCTAATTTAGCTTTTGCCTTATGGTGTTGGAAATCTATGCACATCATTTTTACACAAATTTGTGTTTAATCTGACTATGCCATCTGTGTGACATGTGGCATACAGGGATCTTGTTGCTTTCAGCTACATTATCGTTTGTTTTGTTTTTGAACTTTGACCAATCCCATTACCCATTTTGCATGCCTAAGCCTTAAGCCTAGCTTATCTCTGCTATCGGGACAGGAGGGAGGGAGGGAATCCTTGTGTACAATTATTAGTGTCATGTTGGAAAAATTGCAAAACCTAATTAACAGACTTAAAAAAAACCTACTTAATCATAAAATGACTCGCTACCAAAAAACAAAAAAAAAAAAGACGTGGAAACAAATTTAATTTACGGTAGAACTTGTTCACACATTCATACATTTGAACATGCTCCTTTGTTGAAAACTGTTGTGGAACTGCTTTAAACAACTGACATCACTGCGTCATATTTGCATTCTACCTATTGTCAACGATGGCCAATGGGGAAACTCCAACTCAGCCAAATGGCATTCTGCTGAGCAGTGGTGGATATATGATCACTCAACTCTATCATTCATTCAGTCAGTCAGTCAATGACATTTGCAATTATAGGTCTGGCCCCGCTGCTGCGATCCAGTCAAAAATTAATATTATAAAAAATCATTCATTCATTTAATTTAATTGCAGTACATCTAAAAGCATATATGATGGCAGTACTGCCATGCAGATACTACAGACTGAAAGAATATGAGCGCTGATTGAAAATAACTTTGGAGAAAAAAAAACAGTGTTTCAATCTGGAGGATCAATTTTAAATGCTTTAAAGCTAAACCTAAAAACCAGCCTGACTGGGACCAGGCTAGTCTGGAGGGATATGTTTCCATGGTAACCTAGGATAGACTTCTAAAAATCTATCATATGAAATAGGATTTCCTGAAAATAAGCCTGATTTATTAAAATAACTCCTTTACTTCTAGTAATCTTGCTTCACACCCTCTGGTTTTCTTGTGAGTCATTTGTTTTATTTCATTTTCACATCATTATTGATGATATAAAGGGCAATGACTCACCAGCTTTTGGGAGTCTTTCAGACTCATGCAACCGACATGCACAATCACCTGATCCATTCTGTAGAGACATGCACACACATGAAGACAAAAATTTCACAAACCATCAAATTCCCCTTTTTCCTCTAAACTCGACATAACGGCAAACTTTCAAAGCATGTGATGACTTACTTTTCCTTGGCTTTCTCACACCATATCCCTGCTAGCGTCATCCTCTCCTCAACACTGAGAGACATGCTCTCTCCGGTGGTGCCATTCACTGTAACCAAGTAAAGTCTTGCCTTATTTACATAGAATTTTTGACATCACAAAAGCAGATCTTAAAGGAAAGTAAGGAATACAAGCTGACCTCAATCTAGCTCTAATGAATCAGGACTCACAAAATACAAATTACGCTTTACAGTAGAGTATGTTATACAATATCCACTAAGAACAAGGGAAAGAAAGCAAAAAACAACTAATTGCTTGACATATATGAATAAAAGGATGGCCTAAACTACACCACTAGACTTTCAGGGAATGTGAGGAAAAAACACTTTTTGGAAAAAAATGACTGGAGCTTGAGACAAAACAATATAATCTTCTTTGTCCAGAAAAGGTTCAATAAAGCAGCGTTAACCTAAGACATCACAATCACAAGTGTTAATGTCTACATGCCATACCAAAGTTTTTTTTCTTCCTTTTTTTAGGAAAATTATATGAAGCCAACATTGATGCAGTGTGAACCAATATTTTTCATTGACAGCTGAACTGATTTTGGTATTAATTGATTAAATGTGAAGGTACCCTGTGGGGTTTTAGGAACAACCAGTGGCCCTATAGAGAAGTGTGTCCTGGGTTTGTTTGTATTGTCCGGGTATACAACATACTTAAATGTTAACCACTGCCAATTAGACTTTACAAGCTCTTTGTGGGTGTGTCTCACTACTTTAGTTTGTGGTGAAAACATTCAACGATTCCTACAGAATGAAGCCATATCCTTTGTATGGAACCTGAGTAGGAACTTATGTAGGAACTGATGACTGCGCAATAACAGAAAAATGCCTGTATGGTTATCATTACATTTATAAGGGCCCTGTTTTTACTGTAATTATCTATTTGTGTTTTTTTCTTTTCTTTTAATATATAATCACAGCTCACTTATTTAGAATACAATGTGTGGCTGTTATATAATGAAACTAGTGCTGGCAGTCTCGTTTCTTAATAGCCTCAACTCGTATATGGATTTTGGCGTAAAATGAATAACAGAAGCAGCACTGCATTTAACGATTTCAGGGATTCATGAAACAAGATATCACTATTTCAATATATCAGTGTTTCATTTTTTAAATATCACGGTTGTCATCAATACCGGTATCACAATACCCCGATATCAGATTTTTCCTGCTTTTCTTAGTTTTTTTTTTCCTTTTAGTTATTTTGGTGAGATGACTTGACAGACAATTTAATTTTCAAATGTAGAATTACTGGTAGAGTATGTGAAATCCCATAGTACAAAAGTAACTAACTGACTGATAGCCTTTTATTTATTCATTCAATTTTAAACCAGAAACAAGGGTTAACAAGGTTAACTGAGAAGGTATGGCTACAAACCAACCAGGTGAAACATGCAATATCAGTGATTCAGATGGAACACAGACAATGACAAATATCAAAGGAAAAATCCATTTGTAAACTTACCAAATATGTTCTTTACACCTTGCTTTTCTGCCAAGTAGTCAATATAAGGTCCAATCTGTGACAGGTTGATTTCACTGTTTTGGGAAAATGTAAAAAATATAGGCCCACACATTTGAAAAAAAGAATAACATGCTATAGTATTCCAGGTCAACCAGGGTGTATGATGACCACAGTTTTCAGATATGTCCACACTCACTCCTCACTTTTAACTATTACAGGGGAATCGAATGAGTACACTCACACACCAAACACATCATTCAGTGCTGGATTTATGGAAAAACACACAAAGGAATGTGGTTTCTGAAGGCTGCTTACCCTTCTGCTGTGAATGGAGTAAATGTAGCTGCGACAAGTCCTTTCAGCTTTTTATCAGGAGAAGCCATGGCTGACATGAGATTCTGATTTACATACAGATAAACCAGATAGGTATGGAACAAAAGAAAGAAAGAAAGAAAGAAAGAAAGAAAAACCTTTGAGCCTAGTTATAACTTTTACAGTGTCACTATCATGTTATTAAAAGTCACTTACACTTACATAAATATTGCATCATGCACCTAAAGTATGCACGGCATGTAATCAATTAAGACACACATATGGGTTATAGGAAGGAATGAAGACGAAATTAAAATGTACCGTAAAAAACGATTAAAGGAATCCAAACGTCAGCGCCAGAGCACATGTAGGACTGCTTTGTCTTCTGTGCGTTGAAGACATCAATTGTATTGCTGTGGAAGTTCGTTCTCGGCAACCTGTTTCCCACAAGTCAGGGATTTTTTCATATTCCTGTCACGTGAAACCGTGTGAGCGTCAAGTGACGCCGCAAAGCTTAATGGGAAAAGTAGTTGTGGGTGTAAAGCGATAAAAATAAACATGCACTTCCCATAGTTATAAATTAGGAAGTACCTTTACACGTTTACACGTATAAACAGTGTTTCCGATAGCTTTGCAATGTATTTAGACGTTTTCTTTCATTTACAAAGCAGTAATGCTGCATTCATGTTGTCAGGATATTCTAAATTTTTTGGCTGGCAAGCTTGCACAAACAACACAGTACACAAAGAAAATGAAAATCTCATGGAACTCTACATTTAACACAAAAGGCAATACCCAAATGGCTCAAATTTGCCTTTATGTTTGCAGAGGCCTAATAAACTATCTCAAACAAGCTACTAATGGAAAAAGCACTGCATTAGACGATTGCAGGAATTCACGTAAATAATTACCATTGTCATAGCTTTTTTCATTATCTGGAGAACAATTTGCACTTAAAGATATGATTATTAATTGGGATCAATTTTCCTTATCACTTACAAACGACAGCACTTTGGTTCACTAGAGGCGCTGAAAGCCATTTTTCCGAACTTTCACAAGCAGCACATAAAGGCAGCACCTGTGAGAATGGGGGGGGGGGGGGGGGGGGGGTGTTTGTGGTTTTTGTTTCCCGAACATGTACTTTCAGGTAACTCTTCCGCCTCGTCGCGGAACCATAATACGTCCATGGTTCCCTGTTCAAAAGTTAAACTATTGGCTATTGATGGTGTCAGGATATATATGCATGATAGTAGGGTGACGCTCGTGGTTGTTACGTCTGCACATCCCACGCACAGAGAGGCGATTTAATTCAAAGGCTGAGATGAAATGCTGCCTGAGAAACTAACCTTAGGGCATACGAGGCTCCAGTTTCCAGGAAGCGGATGTTGTTGACGTTTCTGTCGCAAACAGCATCCGGTTATTCGGGCTAGCAAGCTTGGCGAAATAGCAGTTTCCGGCGAAATGATCAACTTTATACTCCGAAGGACTGAAAAGATAGCCATATGAGGTCCGCTGCTCAACAATGGACGTGTTTTTTGTCGAATTGTCTCGTGTTCTCGGTCTTTCCGTAGACACCACCCCGGCTAGTTAGCGCAGCTGGCTAACTGGCTGATCAAACCCTGACAAGTGCCCGGCTGCTTGTCTGACTAGGTGACGGAGAAACACTGTCAAGAGGAGGAAATAATTAACTTTTTATCTCAAAAGCTTAACCGTAGACACCCCACACTGAGAATAGGAGCTGGTATGAACGGGAGCTTCCAAGGGCTACTTTCTTGACTTTTGGTTTAGTTGACTGTAGATTGAGGGGAGTAAGTAAACGAGCTGAGGAGTGGGATTATAAATACAGTAATAACAAATAAGACGGGACTGTTACTGAGGCGTTGCTTGCTTTGGTTACCGTGTGTCTTGAAGATGTCAGTACGTTTTGATAACTGAAGTTTGGCTTGAAGTTTCCCTGAGTACTGTTCCCTCAAAACCACATCTATAGAATAGATTATTTGCATTTTCATTTTCGGATCGCTGGATTCATTTGACTTATCGGGTTTGCTTTAGGGCACAGTTACATGAAACGTTAGTCCTTTTCTTGTCAACGTGTCACACTTCTTGTTTACAGCAGGTCCGGGTGACAGCCTGGAAAAGTAAACAGGAGTGACAGACCAACCTGCTCACAACACTTTGAGCAACTTTGCACTACAGCTAATGTCTGATGCATCTCCACCAGCTACACCCAGATGTATCTAGTTACTTGAAATAACATTCCCACAAAATATTGCAGTTTTAATTGTTTGGTGAGAGAGACAGATGGAGTGTCAGTGGCCAAGTTTGAGTAACAAACTAGGATTAATTCATGATACTATTTTTAACCATTGATGATGAGATATAACATAAATGCTTGGTTAGGGCAGTGGTAATGAATAGATATTTGCTCAGTGACTGACTGAAAGCAAGACTGTAGTTGTATGCATATTGCTGCGATCTTGCCCACTTACCACAATGCCGCCTGTAGTGTTTTTACTGATGCTGTTTGGAGCATCATGCAGCCTTGGACAGGCCATGACACGAGAGGAAAAGCACAGGTTGAGGTGAGTTGAGAAAATCGCACAGCACTCTTGGGAGTATATAATCTGAGAAAAACATTTTCGCTCCTGAAAAGATGTTACACATTGTGACTACTGGTGTCTGTCCTCTATCTCTTCACCAAAGGAACCAAGTGGTTGAGATGTTTGACCATGCATATCAGAATTACATGGTAAGTTCTTCAAAAAAACAGGAATTTAAAGTTGACCAAGACTATTTTTTTTTTTTTTTTTTGCATCTTTTGCTTCCCAGCCTACACAATTAGTGTAGAGCAGGGACTGTCTGCTTTAAAATAAGTAATATTATTTTTGGTAATCCACAATTACGGAACAATAAATACACCTTACTGATGCTTTGGTGCATGTTTTTTTCTTGTTTTTTGTTGTTTTGTCTCACTAAATATTTCATCTGGCTTCGAAACTTCTTTCATGTTCGGATAATTCACATCATGTATATTTCATGATAACTGAGGTCTAATCAGATTGAGTTGGCCATGTAAAAAAAACAGAATTGGAGTGAGTAAAAGTGAGTTTGCTTGTGTTTCTTAGGACCATGCATACCCAGCAGATGAGCTGATGCCTCTAACATGTAGAGGAAGAGTACGTGGGCTTGAACCCAGTCGAGGTGACATAGACGACGCTCTTGGAAAGTGAGTGCCATGAGTACATTGACATTGAGATCTAATGTATTAAATGAGTAATAATAATGATGTGGGTCAAAGTCACATACACATTACCACAGCTGGTCTAGCTCTTTTCTCACTCGTATTATTGTCCTTCTCTGCTAGGTTCTCTCTGACCCTCATTGATACTCTGGATACTCTAGTGGTGAGCATCATCTTTGTGTATACTGTAGTTTTTTTGTAGGTACTTTTAAGACTGCATGTAAAGCATATAACAAGAAAGTAGTATGCACATTATATGGAGAAATGATCGAAGTCTATCTATTTTTTAATAATAATGATATTTTGTCTGTGTGAGTCTTTTATAGAGAGAAATGTCATTGTTACTAGTTAAAAATTAACAAGGGCTGTAATTAAACATTTCTGGGATTATTTTTGTGAACAGTACCCAATGTATTTTATTCCACTTTTAGACTGTGAAATGGTGCATAATCGAGCCTCATTTTTATAATCATGTTCTATTTTTCATTGCCAGCTTTTGAATAAGACCACAGAGTTTGAGGCTGCAGTGAGGAGAGTCCTGTCAGATGTGAGGCTGGACAATGACATTGTGGTCTCGGTCTTTGAAACCAACATTCGAGTCCTTGGGTAAGATTGGACTGGACTGTCAACACTCAATGGCCGTTAAGAAATACATCACTCATATACAGTCACATATTTTAAAGTAAAACTTTTTTTTAAAATCTAATTTAATGAGCACTAAACAGAACAGCTGAAGTTCTAAGTAGACGAAAGACAGAAGAAATCAGTGGATTGTGTTATATTTTATTCTCCATTGTTGTTTGTTTGTGTGTGTGCTCAGAGGTCTGTTAGGAGGCCACTCCATGGCTGTGATGCTGAAGGACGGAGGTCAGCACATGCAGTGGTACCAGGATGAGCTCCTGCATATGGCCAAAGACTTGGGTGTCCGACTGCTGCCGGCCTTCAACACCAGCAGTGGCCTGCCTTACCCCCGGGTGAGGCAGACACACAGACTGTAATTCAGCTTGTGCCAGAAACAAACCGACATAGTGAAATACACTGTACACTGTCTAATGGATCTATACATATCAGCCTTCTCTTGTATGGTGGTAGTACCAGATTATTAAATTTTTCAGGATTTTCTTTCCAAATAAGTAGAAGGCTCTTCATGCTCTATGCCAATACATGTAGTGCAGTTTATAGGGTAATACTGAATAAAAAATTATTGTTCTGATCGGAAGACAGTAACTGCTCATCTGCCTGAAATGATAAAACCTGTGTAGTTGTAATTGTAGCAGTTGTTTAGTAAGAAGAGTCAGTGAAGACGAAAGTCATTTGTGATGCATTTACTGGACTCAGTCCAAGTCTGTATGTTGAAAGAAGTAGAAAATTACCTCTTAAACAAAATTCAGTTTTATCAAAGTCGTCATTAAACATGTCCGATCACGTATGCATTATAAAAGACATTGTTAGGTTTATTATGCTCACACCTCCTGTGTTGCTGTATGACAAATTGACAGCTACTTTTGCTCGCAGCATTCTTGCAGATCATGGCTACATATTTTCCATTTTCTGCTTCACCGCTCTGCTCGCAGCTGTCACAGCTTTTAGACACAGACATTTTCACGGCTGACTAATTTTCATGCAAAATCTCTTGCAGAGCAAATGCGTCTCTAAAAACAGTTTTTAAAAAAATGTTTTCTTTTTTCCTTCTTGACAGGTGAACTTGAAATATGGAGTCAGGGGTCCTGAGACGAGAACAGGCACAGAAACAGACACTTGTACTGCGTGTGCAGGAACCATCATCCTGGAGTTTGCTGCCTTAAGTCGCTTCACTGGGGATCCTGTTTTTGAGGTATTACATTTTCACCAGATAATCAACTCATGCCTACATTAACATGTTTAATTTATGATTTAATGGACCTTTAATTGCTCTTTATATCTGTCTTGAATACTGCAAATGCTTTGACCACACTTACAGGAGAAACCCATTGGAAATATCAACAATCATAATGTTGGTTTACCACATAAATCAGTAATAAATTAAACATTTTGTGACTAAAATAAGTTCATGTTTTTGACCTTGGATAATTATTTACAAGTAGAACTTCTAATACAAAGAGACAAAGGCTTTTGTGCTTGCAAATCTCCTGGAATATTTTCCTGAGCTGACACTTAAACATACTTACCTGTCACCACTGTAAAAGAGCTGTTAAACTGTTTCCATCGGCTATTTGAGCAGACATATATCAGCTCTGAACAGACACATCCTACAAGTGGTTCATCTCTTTCTTTATCTTTAATCCAGGTCACACTTTGTTATTCCTCTGTGCCATGACAGCTGTGGCTGGAGGCATTATCTTTTGTTTTCTTTGTTTATTTCTTTGTGCTTATGCTGTATCATCTGACACCCTGATGTTCTCCCGGATTCACTGTGATAATATGTTGCCTTGCAACTGTTTTGTCTCTTATATGATCTTTGTTAGTTGGGTCAGCAGTTATTTAAACAGCCAAATGGAGTTCAGACGTCATTCATTTTGTTTGCATATTTGATTTTCCCACTGTGACATGTCAAAATGCATTTTGCGATAAAGGCCTCTTAATGGCAAATGTATTGAGGTGAAATAAGTGAAATGTAGACATTTGTGAGTGTGTAAAAATGTAAGCATTTGGTCTTTTTTGTACATTTTACTCAAGCAGATATAAAGAAAACTTCAGGTATTTGTTAAAAAGTTAAATATTTTTTGATGTGTTAGCATATTAGAGCCTAGGACTAGTTCATTTCCTGGCAGCACCAAACTGCTGAACAAGCAAGGAGTCAATCACTGTAATCATTCTAACAGTGGACAGCTGCTGCAGATCGATTTTTACGTTTTTAATCAATGATGCACCCTTCCTCTGATTCACACAGGCCCATGCCCGGAGAGCCCTGGACTTTCTGTGGGAGAAGAGACAGAGGAACAGCAATCTGGTGGGAACCACCATCAACATCCACTCTGGAGAGTGGGTCCGTAGAGGTGAGAGAAGGGGGCCTGAGTGGGTCTGTGGATGAAAGAGGGAAGTAGAATGACATGACTGAGTGACAGGTTGGAGGAGGGCAGACGAAGGGGTGAGACAGGGATGAAAGAAATGGGAGTGGAGAAATAGGGGAGGGGGCTGCAGTAGTTATGTATTGATGAGGAGAAAAGGACATGGGAAAGTGAGTACAGTTATAATTTTTCTGTCTCTGTGAGAGGTGATTTGGCTGTGCAGGGACTGAGAGGGTGAAAACAGAGCATTTGTTTGTCACCCGATTTCTCTTGTCTTATAAACTGATGTATGATTGTGTCTCCAGACAGTGGAGTTGGAGCAGGAATTGACTCGTACTATGAATACCTACTAAAGGCCTACATCCTCTTGGGAGATGACTTGTTTCTGCAGCGGTTCAATATTGTGAGCACACACACACACGCACACACACACGCATACACACACACACACTTTTCAGAGTAATTTGAGGCCTCTCTGTCTTCATAATAGCATTTTGTCACAGGGGCTTCTCAAGATAAATCAGCCTTCTAGTTTTCCATTTGTGCATTTTAGGATTCTGTGTAGTCCTTCAGCACACAAGTTGGCATCAAAAATATTGCTTCTTCTTTTTTATTTATTTATTTTTTAACATTGTACTCAATAAACACTACTTTACCATGTATGTCCCATTCAGCATTACGCATCTATAATGAAGTACATTAGTCAGCCGCCTCTGCTGCTGGATGTCCACATCCACAAACCTCTACTTCCTGCTCGCACCTGGATGGACTCTCTGCTGGCCTTCTTCCCTGGACTGCAGGTCAGAGTGGATCACGTCAAGTGAACCTCTTACTGTCTCTTCTTGTCTTGTGTCATTCCAGTAATGTTGTACATATTGTGCATGTCCCAGGTATTGAAAGGAGATATCCGTCCTGCTATCGAGACTCACGAGATGTTGTACCAAGTTACCAAGAAACACAACTTCCTCCCGGAGGTAATCTGTCTCTCTGTGTATCTGACTTGATATCATTCAAATAGAGTCAAATAACCCCACATGGCGTATGTTGTCGACTAAAACTGGCTTAAAGTGAACCAGCCTGCATTTCACACAAGGCAGCTGCATTTTAGGTCGGTCTGTCCGTTTTAATTACAACGCCCTGAATGGTGTTCTGACCCCTTCGTCCTTCTTCCTCTGTCCCCAGGCCTTCACTACTGATTTCAGGGTACACTGGGCCCAACACCCCCTGAGGCCTGAGTTTGCAGAGAGCACCTATTTCCTTTACAAGGTAATTTATGAGGGAAGCTCGACATACAGTAATGCAAATGTGCTCTTTTTAGTGCCACAGTTGCGAGGTTAACGCCTCTGATCATTCATCAGTTTATGTTAAATGTTGTCAGCTTGCAGTTTCATCTGAAGTTTTTCTAACGTTTGACTAAAATTTCAAGGTACATCTGGACTTACTTACAAAGTTTCAGAAACACTATCTCCATTTCAGCCACTGTGAGCTGCCTCCAGCATGCAGGCCACTAATTAGTGTTCATAATTATCATATAATAATACTCTGCCTTTGGCTTTTTGGTGTCTTATAAAAATTTAACAAAGGAACATAATGTGATAAAACACTGAGAGTTACATCTTTGTGTCTGAGAAGATTTCACTGGAGCCTAGTCTGTCCTCTGAAGTGATCACACTACTGTCCTCTCATTCTCCCAGGCCACAGGAGACCCTTACTACCTGGAGGCAGGTCGCACCATCCTCGACAACCTCAATCGCTTTGCTCGTGTTCCCTGCGGCTTTGCTGCAATGAAGGACGTGCGCACTGGGAGCCATGAGGACCGGTGAGAAAGACTGAGAACATATTCCAATCATTCATAGGAAGATGTACTATTAAACTGCAATTGCAGACAACATTTTAGACATGCATTACATACTGTACCATCAGCTGTACATAACATGAGATAATGGTATGTAAAGCATGGTATGAAATACAGCTAGTGAAAGGAAGGAAAAGTTCAATAGTGGGATATATTAAATATTATTTAACGATCACTGGATACAAAACAACAAATATGAACAAGCTTTGGATTGGTAACTGAGCCCAACTAATACTAAATTTCTGAGGCAAATATGGATAAGTAGTGAAGCAGGACATTTTACAGTTAACAACATAATTATATCTTAAAAGATGACATTAAAAAAAAGTTACATTTAATTATAATTTTTTTATCAAGAATAACTTAAAAAACTAAATTTACTTCAGAGGTGAAAATGACAACAATACAATAAAAGTGACATTAAACATAAATTAAGGAACTTTTGGGTCAAATACACAAAAATGCAGTTTATCTTCCAACATGCTTACAGGTATTGTAAGCATGTTGATATTGGCCTGCTGATAAGTCGGGCTCTACTTTGTGATGCCCATATTGATAATTTGATAGATATGGAGAATATATGGATGTTTAGCAGTGTCTTCTTTGTCTTATACATCTTCTCTTTTTCTCAGAATGGACTCGTTCTTCCTTGCTGAGATGTTCAAATACCTGTTCCTGTTGTTTGCTGAAGCGGAGGACCTACCTTTTGATGTGGAGGACTACGTCTTCACAACTGAGGCACACCTGCTGCCTCTGTCTCTCTCCGCAGCCCCTCACTCCTCATCCGTTTCCTCAAATAGAACGGTAATTTTAATGATGCCATTATCATTAAAATCTGACAAAGAGATGAAAGCATTTATGCATTTCAGTAAATAATAAAACCTGTCATACATGTACTTCAGTCAAAGGAGGAGCTGGACGACTCAAACTTTGATTGGACCTGCCCAAACACCCGCCTCCTGTTTCCGGACCCCGCCTTCCCTCGTAACCTGAGAGAACCAATCCGTAGCGCTGTGGACAAGAGCTGCCCTCGTCCTGCTCCTTACCGGTATATATAAATACAGGTTTTTTTACCAGGTTATATGTCTCCATTTTTATCTGTTTTCCCTAACTACTGTATCTCATCCATCTTCCTGCTCTTCTTCCTGCTTACCCACCTTTCAGGGAACCCGGTATGGGTCGTCCTCCCCTTAGGGCTCAGGACTTCATGGCAAACAACCCTGAACATCTGGAGCTGCTGAGGAGGATGGGAGTCAGTCTCATCCACTTGAAAGATGGCAGGGTGCAGCTGGTCCAACATGCTACGCAGGTACAGCAATTTAACAACAAGGATAAACATTCACATGTTTTTGTAAGTGGCTGGTTGTCATTAAAAACAATCCACAGACTAATTTAGTTTCTTAACAGCGTGTTAACTCTACTTTTCAGCTTCAGGGGTGGGAATGAGTGTCTCATGAGACAGTGTACTTACAATATTATGCTATTGTAGACAATACTGAAATATGCAGAATATTGTATAGTTGTTTTTCACAAGGCAGGAACCAATCATATTTATTCACTTCATTATGAATGAGTGCATTAAAGTTCTTGATGTCGTTAAAAGATACGACACTGTGCATCTGTTTACATGTAAAACTGCAAGAAAATATGCTGTGATACTGTTGCTGTTGTATTAAGAGACAGTTTAAAGTGGCAGACATATTCTTTTTCCAAACCTCCCAAAATTATGGTATTCTTTCCTTCCTGACTTTTTAAAAGTGTCTCTCTCTCTCTTCCTCTCCTCCTAGGCGGTGAGTGCAGTAGCAGCGGAGGATGGCGTACGTTTCATGCAGGAGATGATGGAGCTGTCCAGCCAGCAGCAGAAAGAGCAGCTGCCTCCCAGGGCCATTCAAATCGTCTCACATCCATTCTTTGGCAGAGTTGTGCTGACCGCCGGCCCAGCGCAGTTTGGCACAGACCTGTCCAAAAGTTCCACAGGGGTGAGTGGGTTTTGCAGCTTTGCCAAACTCCCAGGTTACAAATGGGCACTTAACTGTTCTCCTGTTTGTTTTTCCAAAAAGAGCCACTCACTTTTCCCCTGTATTTTTAAGAGGGCACTTGCTATTACAGAATACTTTCCTAATTCAAACAGAGGGAAAGATGAGTTCTCGGTTTCACCACCAGAAGAGAACATGTGGGATTAGACCGCTGTTCTGTGCACCACATAATATTAAAGATGTTCATTCATTCTGCGTCTTCTTCCCTCTTGTGTGCAGGTACGAGGCTTTGTGACTGTGGCTGAACCCTATAGTGGCTGTTCTGAGATCACCAACGCTGAGTACGTCCAGGGCCACATTGCTCTTCTCCAGAGGGGTCAGTGCATGTTTGCAGAAAAGGCTCGACACATCCAGAAGGCTGGCGCCATCGGAGGCATAGTCATCGGTGAGGGCAAGCAGCTAACGACACAAAATGGAAGATAACTACTCAGTGACTAGATTAGTGCACGATAAATTGATTATCTTGAAGACTCACTGTGCAACAGGGTTCTGCACATCACATGAGTAATAAGGCAGAACTTCAGTAAGATTGACAATTATACTATAATAATAATCCTTATATATGTAGTGTATTACAATAGGTTATAGAATCGACAATATATTATCAGTAAATCTCAGTTCTCAGTTGTGAAAATCACTTTTTCCCACAGCTCTTGGTTATGTCTTTAAATTCCCTTTTTTGTCCGAAAAGCCGAAACCAAAAGATTGAATTTACAATTGTACAAAACACTGAAAAACAGGAAAATCTTTCATTTGAGAAGTTAGACCCAGAAGAACTTCAATGATAAATTGATTATCCATATCTTTGTCAGTCAATAAAATTGACTAATATCTCTCACTTTCCTCCTGTTGCCTCATTTCTCTCCTTCCAGACGACAACGATGGCAGCAGCAGTGACACAGCTCCCCTGTTTCAGATGGCTGGGGACGGCCGCAACACAGATGACATCACCTTGCCTCTCCTCTTCCTCTTTCACAAGGAGGGCAACATCCTGTTGGAGGCGCTGAAGGAGTACAGGGAGGTGGAGGTGCTGCTGAGCGATAAAGCCAGAGACAGAGGTGTGACATTACTCCCTAATGGTTGGAGTTCTTCTCTTTGTTCCACTTATCTCTCTTGATAAGATTGATCACTTCAGTGTGCTTATATCTCTCTACTTACTGAGTCCCATTATGCACTCGGCTTCGTAAAATAAAGATGAGGTGTAGGGATTCAGGCATTATTTGAAGTCTCAGAGATCGTGACTCATTCCAAAGCCACCCACCAGCTGTGGTTATAATGGTGCATGGTGGAGATTTACACCCTTATCAATATTGCATCCTCATTATTTTCCTTCTTTCCCCATTTGCCAAATCCCTGTATTCCCCTGTGGTGGACTGTAACAGTGCCTTTCCTCTCCTCTCTTTCTTGGCTTCTTTTCTTTTTTCATAACCCTCTCGCCTTTTGGATGAGCAGCCGCCATATTCAAAGGTAAACCTCTTCCTGGCAGCCTGATTGAGGGCAGTAAGTATTTTGTTCTTCTCCTTCTTTCTTTGTCTGTTAACAACATTTTGCGCATTTCCTTCCCCTTGACTTTACCTCTGTTTTTCCTCCTTACATTAATGCTTGTATCTCTCCAACCCTCTCTTTCTCACTCTTCCCTTTAACCACAGGATTGTTTTAGTGTTTGATAGAAAAGCTTAGTGCAGTCACAGTATTGTCATTTGTTATTTTCCCCCTTAGAGTTTAGGACACGACAGCTCATTATGTCTTTTTTCTCGCAGGAGCAAACCAGTAGTTACACATGGCAAGGCTGCACGGTGTGGCAGGGTTTGACCCCACTTTTAATTTCCACCATTTCTACCGAATTCATACTTTGTTTTTGGTCAGGTTTTCTTGATTTTATCCACATTTACTTTTTATATTCATCTGTGTTTGCTGTAAAATGGAAATATTTCATAACTAATGCTAATAAGCTAAAATAGGGACTATTACCATTATAGGTAACATGGGTGTAGCTGCATAACAGCACACACAAAACAGTTAGGGAACTGAGCACTATTCAGCAGAACAGGTGCTTACTGAAAAAGACACACAACTACAAATCCTGTGATTTATGGGTAGTCTCTATAGCCACAAAGCCACCATGACACCATAATAACCAGATAGCGTGTCTGTACCGGAATTATGCAAGCCTTAAAGTTACAGTTATTGCCTGTTGTCACTGCGGCAGTCCTGGGTATATTCCTTCGACTGTATAATAAAAAGCACAAAACCGTTCCTTAACACAGTGGCTACATTTTTAGAAACTATAACAGATCAAGTAGATTTTTTGTTTCTAACCAGTTCCGTGCAAAATTCACAGTAGGACTTTTTGCCAGATTTCTTTCCTCAGTTGACTTTCAGTTTGGTCGTGCAGCTATGTGAGAATGACTTTATCCTGCGGGAAACATGACTCACCATCAGCATCATGCTGTTATGGTTGACAGCCTCTCGATGAAAACTGTTCTATTTTTGACTGAGAATGGCTACAAGGAGGCATGTTGTATGGATTACTGACTGAAGAGGAGGAGAGGAGCTTTGTGTGTGTATGTGTCCTGTACATCTTTTTGCGTAGAGCTGCTCAGCCTTATGCCCCTGCTTCCTTTTCAGGTGTGGACATGCAAGAAGCGGGGGAGGGCTGCTTAACTGAGGCAACAACTCCCACCTCATTTGAGCCTACCAGCCAATCGCAAATCAGCACGGTGGAGCTGGACGAATCTGTTTCAGAGGAGGTTACCCCATCCCAGGACGCAGCCAGTCCTGAAGATGAAGAAACTAGTCCTGCAGAAGAAGTTAGTCCACCGGAAGAAGAAGCTAGTCCTACAGAGGCAGAAGCTGATTTGGCTCAGCCTAAGGAGGAGAGAGACTCTGACAGGAGAGAGGAGTCTGAGGGTGACACAGACTCAAGTAGCCAGTCAGTGGATGAACTGCTGGCTGATTGGCGGGAAGACTTGGAGGCTTTCCAGCAGATGGAGAAGGATGAGCTCTGACAGTCATCGGGTGTGACATACCCTGTGACTGTGGTTTGATCCCACCATGGAGAGAGCCCCAGAGGGAACGCATCTTCACACCAGCCTCAAACTGATGAACACAAAGAAAGCTGGGGAGATGTCTCTCGTGACTGTTTCTTCTCTTTCCCTCTGTAGATGGTACCACGTGCCAAGGCAAGCCAACATACTGCATCACTGGACCATAAGGAAGTCCTTTTTAGCCTGGTAGACAATGGATGAGAGACCAGGGTTCTTACCTCACTTTCTCATGCAGTTTCTGTTAATCTGTCATAACAAAACCTAATGAATGACATGGACCAGACTGTGTGTAACAGTGTCTCACTTTCCAGTCCAAATTACTTCTCACATTGTTGTTCTCTATGCATTTCTGACTCCTTTTGCTCAGATGAGTGCTGGTCCAACAACTACGTTCTGACTAATTAATCCATCGACCAATTTTATTTAAACGTGATGATTATTTGTGATGATAAATTTACTGTTTTTATGGTCTTGGACCTAATCATATGTACGCATTGATGTGAGTTAAAAGACTTAATTCACGTGGTGATCGGTGACATCAAATAAGCTGCAGGATCTTTTTATGGCTTTATGGTAGACAAACTCAACACCAAAATAATCTCTCTGGAGGTATATGAAGTCATCTGTCAGTGTAAATATGTAGTAAGATATATTTACTGAAACAGTATAGCGCTGTTCGCTCAGGTTCCGGTGCTCCTCCCAGCCAACAACCTCTGGACCACATCTGGTGGAGCAGACACACCCTCAGGAGCGTAGTGGGATGGATTACACCCCCACAGACAGCCACAGGAGGGCGCTATATGATCTGTCTGTTATGCTGTAGCTGCTGACTGATTGGAAGGAACAGAAAAATGCCAATAAATTAACATGATGGAATTAAATAAAAATTGAGAGGGAAATGGGGAAACCTGGCCTGATTCTGATTTGAACACAGGTATTTGGTTTAGATGTTGCAATTCAAGAGAAGATTTATTCATTTTATTTTGAGTTTACTGTATTAAGATGAAGGCATGTTTGAATCCAAAAAGAGTTTCCGTTTTGACTGTGAACCTTGATTGTTATACCACTTTTTAATGATGTAAATGAATTCACAGAATATTTAGCACACGTCACATCTGTTAATTTTCAGTGGAATTTTTAAAAACATGTTCACTCATACTAGAAAACGGAATTAATGAGTGAAAGGTGAAGATTTAATTTTTGACCAAGTTCTTTTCCTACAGACATGTTTCTATAGACAGTGGGCGAACACCCCCACATAAACGTCAGTTGAGTAAAGATGACTTAGATCTGTAACTGGAAAATCCTCAGCGTGTACCATAGCATTACTGTCAAACTGATTAAAGGTGTGGTTGAAGAAGTACTCACATCTTTTAATTAAGTAAAAATAGAAATATGGAATCTAGTGAATATAGTAAATATAGTTTTCAGATGTATTGAATATTTGCCCCTTAAATATGTGGAGTAGTATAGTATAAAATATAATTAAATTTAAATACAATAGGCTACAATTACAACACTTTAGGAACTGTACTTGGTAACTTTCCACTGCTGGTTAAAAGTGACATTTTTATGATGGAAAAGGTTTGACAATACAGTAGCTCGTGGTGGATCAGGTTCATTGCTGGGACCAAAATAAAGACGGCAGCTCTGGGTCCAGCAGTGATTGGTGAGTTGGTGGGGCACTCCTCAGCAAGATGGCTGCATTGCTGCGCGCAATAGTGGCATCCTGGTGAAATGACGCAAGCCACGGTTTACGTTCAGTCCTCGAGGCTCTGAGCTCTCGAGTCTCCATAGCGCAGATCCCGCCCGACACAGCCGGAAGACCCGACCGGCTATCCTCCAGTGGACCGAGCGGAACCGGTTCATCTGAGTAAGTATCAGCGTGAATTAGTTGTTAATCGTCTCCCAAAGGTGTCGTTTATCCCCCAAGAGAAAACCACGTTCCTGCTTGTGGTTTCTTTCTCTCTTTGCTCCTGTCTTTTGTTGTTGTTTCCTGAGTGTGCCGTGATTACCCGGCGCTTTCCTTCCTGCACTCAGCGTTTCTTCGCAGCTGTCGATGTTTTGTTGCTGGTGGAGCTCGCTGCAACGTTAACAGCTTTATCTCAGCCTTTTTTTTTCCGCCGGTAAAACACAAAAACGAGGCTCGAAAGGGAGATGTGTACACGTCTCTTTTTGAGTGTGTGAATGTTGGTCGCTCGGCTTGGACAGCGTTGCCTCAGCGCATTTCAAATTTTCCACACATCCTGGTTGGCTGTGGCACCCTGTCCCGCTGCTCCCTCTCAGCCCGATGCTGATGCTTCTGAGGCCGTTTGCATTTGGAGAAACACTCAAGAGAAGGAAGAGGGACCTGGGCTGGCAGATGCTTCAGGCCATTAACCTTTGTGGAAATGAAACTATGTTTACACACACGGAGACCGATTGTGTTGTGTCCCTCTGCCTCCCCCAGTGGGGGGAACAAAGCACCCAGTGTCTCCTTGTAGCGCAGCTGGACACAGCTGTTGAGCCGAGCTGCAGCTCAAGCCCCTGGGCAGGACAGAGCTCTGTGGCCGGGGCATGGGGCTGCTGCTGCTGCCGCCGCTGCTGCTGCAGCTGCACAGCCTGTGTGTGCTTACAGCCTCTCCAGTATGATGGGAAAAGCTCTTCCCTTCTGTCGACCACCACACATAACCAGTGAGCTTTTGGGCATTTGGTTAGGAACTGCTGACTGTCTTTGTTGCTCATTACTGCTGTTGCAATGTGTCTGCCTCAGAGGGGAAGAGAGTAGCTGCTGGATAATATTACGAAAGTCACAGCAGCCCGAATTAGATTTGATATACAGACTCATTTGCAGCTCATTAGCTAAAACTTAGCCTGAGTCTATTCCAATTGTATCCTTCCCCACTTCCTCAGACACTATTATACACACTATGTTGCCAAAGGGGGCTTGATAGGTTTCCAAATGCCTTCCTGGCTGCTGTGTTTAAACATGCCATATGGCCATTAGCTACTGTAGATTTCCTCATGTGATCAACACCAGACCATTACATCCATTTGGTGGCTGTGCAGCACCCTGGTGTGAAAGTAGGTTGGTGTGGCCAGTATTACAGCGCATAGCATCCTGTCATCAGCAGCTTCCATCAGGGTTATATAGGTTACAATTGAGCACCAGCAATCCTGTGAGTGGATGTTGCAAGTCCCCCTCCCTACTTGATTTATCTGTCTGTCTGTCTTCATCTATCTGCCTCCATCTGCCTCCATCTCCCACCCTCCCTCACTTGCTTATAGTGTGTGTGTGTGTGTGTGTGTGTGTGTGTGTGTGTGTGTGTGTGTGTGTGTGTGTGTGTGTGTGTATGTTTGCTTGTGAGTCGTTGCTCACATATGGCTTTTGGTTCCGGTGGCTTGCAGACGAGACTGAAATGCAAGAGTCTCACTCCTCCTCATTCCTTTTCCTCTCTCTCTCCTACTCCGAGGCAGGAGCATCTATTCTTAGCCCTCCTCCCTCTTCCTCATCCCCTCAATCATCATCACCATCATCTCCTCTCACGTCCCGCCTGTCCGTCCACCTGTGGCCTCTCCACCTAGAGCTGATTAACAACAGTTCAGGTGATTGCTTGGCCCCCGTTTGGGTCATGATGCAACACCTGTGATGTCAC
Source organism: Seriola lalandi dorsalis (assembly GCF_002814215.2). Classification (NCBI taxonomy): domain Eukaryota; kingdom Metazoa; phylum Chordata; class Actinopteri; order Carangiformes; family Carangidae; genus Seriola; species Seriola lalandi. The sequence goes on along the minus strand of NW_019524906.1, from coordinate 877,744 downwards.
TGTGTGAGGAGGTGGACGGTTTCCATGGTTACCAGGATGTCTTCTCCGTCTGTCCGTCCGTCTGTCTGTCTGTGGGTGTGGGTGTTGGCAAGAGTTCCAATGACTGTCTCTTACGTCCAGTGTGTGTTTTCTTTGCGTGTATTGTGTTCTCTCTGTGGCAGTGCTTAGTGCTGTCAGGTGTGATGAGGTAGTCTATATTGCAGTGCAGAAAGCACAAGGCCAGCACAACACGATCCCTCTGGGTTCTGTGTGTCTGTCAGTTTGACTGAGAGGCTTGCTGGCCTATCGGTTTGTCCACCTGACTGAATAATCAAAACCAAAGCGGCAAGCGTTGCAGCTTGAAACCTGAAAACTGCACTTTTCTTTATGTGGTTTGTTATTTTTGCTAGGTGCACGTGTTTATATGTGTCTGTCTGCACTGGAGTCTACATGTATGACTCTGTGATTGTGGGCTGTTTGTGCCATTGCTTGCCTTTTGAGTCAGCAGGGGTTGGCTGTGCAGCTTACATGCATGCTTTGTGTGCTTGTGTCTGTCACATGATAAAGCAGCGTCTCTCTGTGTCCCTGACTGTGTTTACAGTGCAGTTTGTGCTCAGAGTCCAGTTGGGATGGGACATGGAGACAGGGTCCAGTACTGATTTGGCTTGCCATTTTTTTTCTTTTCTTATCTCTTATTCTCACTTCTGTGCTGACTCTAAAGTCCTGTGTGAATCTTTGCACAGTGTTTTCCCATCAGACAGAATGCATCTGTTTCCTATCTACACAGTAGATAAAATGGTCTCTGATAGGATCTCTGAAGGCCCATTCCTTCATGATGTTGGATTGATGTGAGAAAAGAAATGGAGCATTCAACCTTCAATAAGAGCATATACACTTAATATATAGGGCAGATGAGCGTGGAAAGCCTTATAACCTTCAGTCTTAGCTTGGATATCTTTTAAACCCAAGTGTTAAGTTAATGTTGTGGTGGGTTTACCTTCCAACACATTACTGGTTCTCTACCTTTTATTCCCCTGATATTGTGCAAAAAACACCACAGCAGGTCATTGAAATGATTGGATCACTTTTAGGGCATTCACAAACAGTTATTTTCTATAAGCAATTTATCTGGTGATTACCTTGATTAATCTGTTTGTCTATAAAGTGTAAGAAGGCGGAGAAAAGGCCCATCACAAGTTCCCAAAGTCCAAGGTGACATCTCATTGTTATAGTGAAGATGATAATAGTAATACCCATAGGTGTAATTGTGTTATCAATAATAACAGCAGCAATGAAGCACCAATTATTATTATTATTATTATTATTATTGATAATAATAATGATAGTGATAATAATTTTTTGTATTGGCTGATACCTGAAGAATGAGGACAGGGAGAGAGAAGCTGCAGGAGAGAGAGAATACAAAGTTAATGGCATGAAAGAGAGAGAGAGAGAAAAGCATCAGTGCATCAACAGAGTCCCCCCAGCAGTCTAGGCCAATAGCAGCATAACTAAGGGATGGGTCAGGGCTCATCTGAGCCATCCCTAATTATAAGCTTTACCAAAGAGGAAAGGTTTAAGCCCGGTCTTGGTCCTCAATGTAGGGAGTGTGTCTGCCCCCCAAACTGGGAGCTGGTTCCACAGGAGAGGAGCCTGAAGCCTGATAACCTGAAGGCTCTGCCTCCTGTTTTACTCTTAGAAACTCTAGGAACCACAAGAAGGCCTGCATTTAGAGAGCGGAGTGTTTTGTTGGGATAATAGGGAACTATGAGCTCTTAAAGATATGCTGGTGCCTGACTATTAACTGCTTTGTAGGTGAGGAGTAGATATGATCTTTTTTCCTACTTCCTGTCAGTACTCGCGCTGCAGCATTTCGGATCAGCTGGAGGAGTTTCACAGTTATTGGGATATCATGATAATAAAGATTACAGTAGTACAGTCTAGAGGTAACAAATGCATGGACAAAAAAAATCATTTTTAGACAGGATGTTTCTAATTTTTGCAATATTGTGCAGGTTTTATGTGTGAAGTGAAGGATGCGTTTCTTACTGTAGCACTGGAGAAACTGTTGAACTTAGCTGAGAGAGATCTACAGGAGAGAAGCAGTCTAAATACAAATTAGGCGTTACAGTTGATTCCAAGGCTACCGTACCGGACAATACATCTGTGTCAGTTGTATAAGAAGGAGATGGTGATAGTGAATAGTCATTATGGAGAGCTCTTTTGTATGTCTATAAACTCTCTTGCCTTGTGAAATTCTTCCAGATTGGTTGAACGCCACTTTCTTTCCACCTGTCGTGATTCTGCTTTAGAGCACGCGTTTGTGAATTGTACCACAGAGCCTCTTCTGATTCACTACCTTCTCTTTCAGAGGAGCGACAGTGTCGAGTGTTGTACGCAGTGAGGCTGCGGCACTATCAACAAAATCATCAACTTGTGTGGGTGTAAAGTTGAGATAACTGTCCTCTATTGTATTGACCAATGGCAGTGGACTAAATAACAATGGATTTCTTTCTTTAAATTTGGTTAAAGCATTATCAGACAGACACCTACTGTGAGAACTAACTCAGATAAAAACAGGGGCTTAGACCCCCTCTGTTAGCATGATAAAAGTGAAAATGCTTTTATGAATTTAAACATGAATCTTCAGTGAGAAAAGCCCAGGCACTTTTTCATAGAACAAATCTTGTACATTTACTGAGTGTGGCTATTTCTTAGGCTGTGAAATAACTAAGTTCATCACAAGACAAAAATGTGTCAGGATCTGGGTGGCTCACAACCTGGGCTAAACCATTTCCTGGGGAAAACCCTGTTAGGTGATTTTTGCATACATTTGCCACATCATAAATATATTCTGATAATAGATTTTAACCTTATCACCTAGCACAACTACTGTCAGCTGATTGTGAATAATAATACCCTGATGCTGTAATAATACCCTGATGCTGTCATCAGTCTCTTGGACAGCTGATTAGAAACTGTTGAAGGGTCTATTGAGTGAAAGGTTTCCTCGCTGGAGCGTATGTGTCACTGTGCAGGATAATAGATGAGCAAAAAACACTGGTTTGCATCTGAAAGAATAACGCTGTGGGTATATCACACAAGCATTACAGAGACATGAAAAACAAGCTCATCTGCAGCTCATTGCTGAAAGGTTCGAACAGGCAAACATTTCAGTGTTTTTCAATCACACACAGACTGAAACGGCTTTGCCAATTATCTTGCAGCACGCTCGCCAGTTACACACAGATTGATATTTATTTTCATCAGCTGCAGTAATTTTTAATGAATATTAATGCTGGAATTCTTTTACTTTCACTGTTTGTGGGTTGGTTCGTAAGCAGTTCAGATGGATTTGGATAAGAAAACATAAACATGTTTTGACCTTGTGTGGCTGCTATATTGGAGTAAGCCTGCTCTATCAGCCATGTGCAGCTGTCTGTTATTAAATGTGATGAACAAGCACTTACTCACACATACTAAAATTGAATACGTAAAAGCAGTGATTGTAAAAACATAAAACACAATGTTGAACACATTTTTATAGGTCTACCATCAGCAATCAGCAACATTTCTTTCTGCAGCAACTACAGAAAGTGTCCTGTCACCAAAGTAAGGGTTAAGTCCAACAATCCACCTGTTAACAGCATCTAGAGGTCACATCAAAGGTTAGGCAAAGAGTCAAACGTGGAAAAGATTTACAACCTTTTGTCTGATAGCTTGTTTTAATGACCAATCCCTCTGACTTGATTGCGTGGTTCATGTCATTGCAGGAGGAAGTCACGATATCACTAAAGCACGTCTTCTCTTACTTAGTTACTTTTCCACCCTTTTGATCCCATTCTTCACCCACCAATCACCTCAGGCTCTGACCTGCTTTTACCTCAGTCACAACTGGCAGCAGCAGAACAGAGCACTATGGGAGGGAATAAAGCGGGCATGACGACTTGCTTTTTGCTCTTTCAGGGAATCTGTCTCGCTCTTGTGAACTTGGTGCTGCAAACGCCAGCCATTAATAGGCCTCAGAGGAGACATTACAGAACCTGTATCAGGTGGAACAATCCATTTTTGTATCGTCTAGTTCTACCTGCATCAAGATGAGGCCCAATACAGCTCAGATTTCAATTTGACTGCTGTGCTGATCTGAGGTTAGACTACTAATAGCGATCTAAAATGTTCTCGCTCACCGCTTTCACTCCTTTTGTTTTGCCCTTCTCTCTCTTTTGTCCCGCCTGCTCTCACTGTAGGAAATGAAAGGGAAGTGGCAAGAGCCATGCAGACCTCTCAGTTTCAACTCAACTGGTTTTTATGGGCCTGGAGTAAAAACAGAGGTCTCTTGCCAAAGTATATGTATGTAACAAGATTTTACATAATCTCTTTAAAAACTTGCTTGAAACCTGTTCTTGTTTCTTTACCAGCACATGTCTTAGCTATGTGCAGTGTGTCTCTCATTGTCAGTCACACGGCCGGGTTACGATTTCACCCAACAGAACAGAGGAGCGCCTGTATCCACCCCCCTCCCCTCTGTTTCCATGTCCATCCCTCCCTCCCTCCCTGCATGACCACTTGTCAGCCTCATTACAAGAGTGAGAGAGAGGAAAGAGCCGCTGGTCTTACAACAGCAGACAGTGAGGGAGAGAATTTAGGCGCACACTTTAAGCAGCAGCACACCACTCAGGAGAAACCTTTACTGTCCACCAGCCTGTGTGTGTTGGCAATGCTTCCCAGGCTTGTCAGACTGATGGAGTGCTTAAACTGGGACAAGAGGAGAGGTGCAGCATTTGCTGCCTGGCTAGAGTAAATACTATGGCGCGTTGGCCCAGGAGTTGTACAGAAACATTGCTCTGTCACAGAGAGAGAGGCAAAGACACACTTGACACACTGCAGCACACAGCAGTGATTCTCCACTGAACTGTCCCGATGTTACTTCACGTACGACATTTAGATTTTTGCAGTTACAATAAAAGCAAACATAATCATACATTTGTTAGGTTAGTGCTCAGCGGGAAGTATTTACAACTACATTAGGGTTGACAGTGAGATAATATAAATCTGTCAGCTGTGATAGATTTTACCACATTGTTTACAGTCATAGCTTTCACTGTAATATCTCTGGGTCACTGAGGGGCCTGTTTCACACGAGACATTTCAACATGTCACGGTAAGAAAAGCACACGTGTGGATGCTGCTTCGGTTTCAGAGTCCTGGTGTTGTTCATGGTGGCTCAATTGCAAAGTAGCAAATCAATGAGCAGGATTGTTTGATGGCCGAACTAAATTTTCATTAGATTTTTGCATCACTGTGATAAAGTATTATATATAGAGAGATTTGAAAATTGACTATAGCATGATATAAAATAAGATAAACTGTGATAGAGGATTTGATCCTTATCGTCCAAGGTAAGAATTTCAGTTAATGCATAAAATATAAGCATGAAACCAGTCAATAAAATATCAAATATTTCAGGTAAATGCTTGTGGTTATGAGGTACATGAGCAGTGGGCAGTATGATCAAATTTTTTATAATGGACTGTGCAATATTAATATGTAACAGAACATAGGGAAATTGATGAACCATTTATAGAGGAAATATCCAGATGGTCATGTTTTTTTCAGTGACACTTTAAAATCCTGTTAATCTAATTTTACTACAAAGCAGTCTTGCTCATTGATTTGCAGTATTGCTTGCAGTGGCCTAACACACACCTTGTTATAGGGGTGTGTATATATATATATATATATATATATATATATATATATATGTCACCCAACCTTATTAACAATGTTCTCCAGTGGTTTATAGCAGAGGTGGATCTCCTCCCCTCAGTCAAAGACCGACTCCTCTAATATTATATAAAAGTGCTATTTCACGCAGAAAATGCCATATATTTAATGAGTGTGACCAGCCAGGCCGTCATCCACTAACTAAATTGATCCTGAGATCAGATGCATCAGGATATGGCTGGCTTACCACCTGGGCTAAGCATTTTTCTGGGGGAGACCCTGCACTCCACATATTTCCAAAAGTACCAGCAGCAGCATATGGCAATTTGCTGACCAACTCAGTCACTTCAGTTTAATACAGAGCAGTCCAGGCCAGAAGAGCATGGCTCAGCACTCCGCCGTACAGCATGATGAAGCAAAGGATGAATCTCTTCTCTGTCACAGGTGGATACGCTGAGAGACCTGCCCTGGAGCCCCGAGTCTCCCTGAGGCTTTGACCGCGGCTGAAGTCATCACTTCCCCTCCCAGGCTTCAAATCTCTTTTTTTTTTTTCTTACTAAGAGGCTGAATCACAGTCTGGCACTCCCTGTGATGAGAACTGATACACACAGAGTGAAATAAAAAAAAACACACACACACAAAAAAATTAACCTGTTAAATGCCTCCCAAAACTTCCTTCTCGTGGTCTCCTTTCTTTCACTTTTGCTGAGCAAGTTTTTCAGGCTCTGCGGTCGCTCGCTCTGCCTCTGGCACAACCCTGTTTTTTGAGAAACCTTCGCACTGCACACTGCCCAGCCTGTGTGTACGGTGTGTTTATGCAAGCATGTACACTCACATCTCCACATCTCCAGTCCGTTTTTGAGTTCCTCCTTTGACAAACTGACTTGTAAAGGAGGCTTATTCACACAACTAGTGGGTTATGTCTCACCTCCAGGTATGCAGACATGGGCAAGCCTCTATGTTTGCCAAATCCTACTCATTTTAAGGGCCTGGGTATTTGCCATGTGTTAAGGATTCCTCTTGACCTTTACTTGCATTTAAGAGGAGCTATAGGCCTCTGTGCTGTGAGGTTTGCATTATTATTTTGTTGTATTTCAAATTGTTTATGTGGTGAAACATTGACGAAAGGCTCTCTGCCAAATCTGTTGTAAGTTTAGCTCGAAATGACGCAAGACCTGTTAGCTGACATCATGGCATTATTTATATCTCTAAATTAGGCTACTACTTTGCTTTGGCGAATATGCCCCGAGATGAATGTTGAGCGTCTGGAGCGAGTTGCATGCATGCAGAGCTAGTTGTGTGCCAGCTAGTATTAACAACTCCTATCCCCTTCAGACATTAGATGTTTATCAGATCATGTTGGCTCAGTCAGTGTGTATGTGTGTGTGTGTGTGTGTGTGTGTTTGTGTGTGTCTGTGTGTATTTGATAGCAGGAGCAGAAGATAGTTGCTTGGTGTGAGGGTCTTAGCTGGCTTGCCAGAGTAAGCTTGTCCCATTGACACACTTCAGCGTCTGCAGGAGTATGCGAGCTCAGAGCAGCGCAGTCCAGCTGTCCTGTGGGTTAAATAAACACCAAGCAACGCCCCACTGTGGTCTCGCATGTGGCACCGAGCAGCTCGCTGGATAGAGCTCAATACTAACACAGGCTGATTCCAGCTGAAGTCGCCAATGCTAAAAGTGTATGCACTGATCTCATTGTACAGTGAAACACATGCAAAAGAGTAAGAAGATGCAAAAGAATACTGATCCTTGAGTTCTAATTGTTCTTTATTGCAGTACCTTTTTACGTTTGCGATCCCTTAATATGAAGCAGTGTGTATTAGGTACATGTCCATGTGTTTTGAACTGTCAAAAAGTAACTTTTCCCTCTCTGACTGTCTCATTTGGACAGTTTTTTGAGGCCTGAAGAGGTAAAAGTTGACCAAATTTGACCAAAAACAAGCCTGAGACTTGATAAAAGTTTGATCTCAGTTTTTAGTGGCAGAGATTTGTGTTTTGTGATTTCGTCTTGGGTCACATTGAGAATGGGGAATAGTTCTTTGAACTGATTTAGGGCAAAATTATGCAATCGAGGCAACAAAATCAAAACAAAACATTTTTGAAAATGATTGGAAGGTCTTAAAAACCCTTGCTTTTTGAATAAAATATAGTGCCAAAATCAATAGTGTGCATCTCTCATCTCAGTGGAGGAATTTGAAGAAGATTTCACCAGGAAAAGATTTATGATTTATGACCAGTTTCTTGCAAAACATGCTAGTTATTTCAACACATAACAGATTTTTGTGTCATTGAAGTGTCCCTCTATCCTCTGTCTTATTGCAGGCGTCACTGGTATTTATTTATAGGTATATTTGGCTTTGTGATAGTCTGCCTACTAGCTGTAGCTTATATGTATAACCCAAGTAACAGCAGCGTGGCTTACAGATTCACACAGCCTAGCATTATCCCTGCACACAACAATAGCTTTGGGACTTCTAGATCTATTTTTAGCCAGCTCCTACTCACAATTTGATGTCTCAATACACATAAATCAAAGCCCTTCAAACAGATGCTGCCCACACACTGGAGACCCTTTGAAACTTCAAATCTATCAAGGCTTCTCACATTTCTCAATACACTTCCGTCAGTGGTTTTCAGAAGGGAGTCTCTGTGCTTTGCTAATCTAATATTCACGTCAGTTCTACACTAATAGCCCAGAGTTAAAAGAGCTTTGACTGGTCCTCCTTTGTTGCCTCGCTCTCTTGTTGGCTCTCGTTGTGCTTTTTCTCCCCCTTTTTCTGTCTCTGTAGCTCTCTCTGGCTTTCGCCTCTTCACAGTGCTCTGACAGGTAACACGCACCCTGCAGCAGTGTCACCGGGTGCCCACCTCATCCTCCTCAGCGCGGAATCCTCATTTAAGCGACCTGTCAAGCGGCAGATTATGCTAGATGAGATTATTTTTCAAAACTTTGCCGCTAGTGTGCCTGCGACCGCATTAAGACCTTCCAGTTGTGCATGTCTGTGTGGCTTTATGAGTGTGGGTGTGACACATAATTGAGTTGTTCCAGAGTGGTGTAAGTACGAGGTAAGAGGGGTCCCAGGCAGCCTGGAGCGGGCTGATAAGATGCTCTCTCGACCAGGCTTCACGCTCAGGCCATAGGTGACACCACACAGCTACACACATCCAAAGCTTACGTGTGTGTGTGTGAGTGTCTTGATTTTTCTTTTTTCTCCCTCTCACCTTCATGCCTTTTGAGAAATTCATGTGTAAGCTCGGCTCAGGCCTCAGAGATTGATGTCATTTTATATTTATTGATAAATCAAAAAATAATCGGTAGAAGAATCAGTTATGAAAATACTTTTAAACTGCAGCTCTAGTCTGGATATTTAATTCTTTTCACAAGTTTGAAGAGTAGTTCAAGTTTTGAATAAAAAGGGAAAGTCTTAATAACTCATCAAGTTAATAGATGAGATCTGGGAATGGGAATTTCTTTTAAAGCCTGTATAATCACATGACTGCTCATGGTCCTCGTGCCTGGCAGTCTTTTTTTGACGTTTTATTCTTTGCGAGTGCCATCTTATTATTACCGATTAGGAATGATGTTCAAATCTACAAAAATAAGACCTAACTTTTGCTAAATTGAAATGATCCTTTAGCTATACAACCACAACAACATAAAGTACAGTCAAAACCATCCGCACACTTAAGTCATACAACGCCCATACACACGGACACATAGTCGCACAGAAACCACTCCCTGCAACCCTGTACACCTGGCGCTTTGTGTTGTGTCCAGAGAAATGGAGGCTGGTCGGCTGTAGCCTAAACACAGGAGTAAACACTGGCCTCCTGTCAACTTCAAACGCTCGGAGGATCACTGAAGGAGGGAGGAGGGGCAGGCGGCGGCGTTCTTTTGAAGAACTGCACTCATCTTTCTCCCTTGGCCTCTTTCCATCCCACCTATTTTCCATCCTTTCCTTCACCCATGTCCCCCTTCATCTACCCCACCTACTTCCTCCCTTTCTTTGTCTTTTCTGTCTCATCAGTGTTTCTGCCTCTCCAAAAAAAGCCTCTCCAACACCTTCCACTCTCTTCATCCAACACTCTTCCTCCTCTCACTTGTACTGGCGCTGCAGATTTCATTTTGGTGATGGGTACTTATTGGCTGCCTGTGTGTGTGTGTGTGTGTGTGTGTGTGTGTGTGTGTGTGTGTGTGTGTGTGTGTGTGTGCATTTTGTGCAAAAGGCAACAGTCAGATGGGCTCTGTCAATGACAGCATATGGCATGTGTGAGTGACATGGAGACTATGTATAGTGTAATGTGTCTGACAGTGCGTGTGATTGACTGACAGTGGTTCATAGTCTTGTGTCAGCTGTCCTGCTGGGTGGGAGGGTTTTAGTATCCTCCTTTCTGAATTATAATGAAGTATTAAGTTCATTTTATTCCTATGTCATGATATTAAGCAACAACTGTTTGATTTGAGGACACTTCAACAAGGCTAACATAAGCCAACGCTAGGTTTCAGTGTGATGTTGAAAGTATACATGGACTGAACAATCAACAACAATTTTAGTAATTTATCATTTTAAAGCTGCACTTATCAGTATTTTTGTATTAACAATGGATCAAATGATGAACAGGGAAAAGCGTTGTTTGTAGTGATTAACCCAAAATGATCACCCGTCTCTGCAAATCCCCTAGGCTATACAGAGCGTTTTAGCATTTTTTTAGCTCATTGTTTTGGTTTTCTGGCCGGCGACTTTAATGTTTTGATTCGCTCTCATTAACCTCATTTCCAGCGACAGCGGACAGCTGTATTCAGCAAAAAAAAAAAAAAAAGCTTGTTCCCTTGACACCAAGTGGTTGTAAAATCATCTAATAAGGCTTTAAGTCTTTTTTCAAATGAAAATGTCAAATACTTTAGGTTCCTTATTCTCAAAATTAATATGATCAGAATATATATGTATTGACAGTCCTACTTAAAATCAGGCGATGTTGTTTTACCCACAGGGCTGCCCTGTTGCTCCCGCTCTCCACATATAATGAGAGTGTTTATGTTTAGGCCTAAAAGAAACAAGAGGCTGAAGGAATAACTTGCAACATTTTCATATAAATGCTCACTTCCCTTTCTGCTGGTGTATTATGACTCAACCTACATGTCTGACTCTGAACTCCTAGTGTGAGAGGGACAGTCGTGTAAAGTGCAGGGAAATAATGTGTTTTAGGTGTCCCGCCATATACATAATGTGCTTGCAAATATCACACTGATTAGCTGTT
>NW_019524906.1:826415-864656 GCF_002814215.2 Seriola lalandi dorsalis | reverse complement strand
CACCCCCTCCCCTCTTCCTGTCTTCATCTCCCAGTGTTTCTTCTCTCCAGTTCTTTTCCTCTCCTCTCTGGCACAACATTAGGTCAGAGCTTTGTGTCCTTTCACCTCCCTTCCTCTTTCCTCCCTCTTCCTCCCATCCTATCCCTGAGCCTCGCTGTCAGTTGGTTAAAGGGGAATCCAGAGTGGCGGGCGGATGAGCCAGGCTGCTGTTTGAGTGTGTTTGCAAGTGCGTGTGTGGAGGTGCGAGACACAAATGACCTTGATTGTGTGGATTAGATTTATCCCAGGCCACAACCCTTAATAACACCTCCTGTCTTCACCCGTCTCTTTCTTGTTTGTCTTATCTTCATCCACTCTTATCTGTTGTTTCTTCCTCCGACTCCTCTCTACTCTGTTTCAGTCATTGTCACACACTGTGTACTCCTTCGTTCCCAGTTAGCTCGCTGCCCTTTCCGACCTCAGCCGAAAAGGCTTACAACATCCGGTGTACTTTTCTTGATCGAGGCGGAAAAGATTGGTCGATTCTGGCCAGTCAGCCCGCCTACGCACATACATTTACCCCCAGTAGATTTCGTCAGTGTGTGACCACACATTTATGTTCGTGCATGTGTTTGTGTGTTGCATGTTAGTTAGACAGTGAGCCCTCTTCTTGCTCATGCTGATCCGCCTCCAACAGATTGTCTGCCAGTCAGTCTGTCCTTGTGTGTATTTGTGCACAAGTGTGTGTGTGTGTCTGTGTGTCCCAGATATTCTGGCTACCCGCTCTGTCAGACTCTGGCCACTAACCCTAACCCCCACCCCTCTCTCAGTCGCTCTCTCGCACAATAACCGGAAAAGGCTGAGCTCCATTACACAAACACTGAAGGACGGAGAGGGAAAATAGCAACACTTTCCACAACATCATGCTATTGATGTCTGCAATAATCACAGTCGGAGGAGATTGGAGTGGAGATAGAGTATGTAGCCGTGTATGTGTATACGATTGTGTACGTGGCACCCCAACATGTATACACAACATGGTGACATGCAGACTTCACCGTTTGTTTTGGCGTTCGTGTTGTTTGGAGGCGGTGGAGCAGCTGAGTGGTTTGAGGGTCTGTCATTCTGGCTGAATACAATGTCAGTGTCCGTCTGTGTCAGATACAGAGAAAATAGTGTTCAGAGAAAGAAAGCATGTTGGCCAAGACACCTGCGGAAGGATCAATGTTAGATTAAAAAATGATTGTTCTTTTAGTGCCTTAAAAGAAATGCTGGCACTTAAAACATACCGAGCTTTCTTTATCAGATCTCTGATTAATGTAAATATTATCACATACACAGTTGGAAAAAGAAGTTTGAGAGGGGAGATACATCCTTGAATGAACTCGTGCCGACACATTTCACATAATTCTCTCTCTTCCTCTTCAGAGAATACAAAATGTAAATGACAACCTCAAGTCACAGCAAATAGAGTTTCTGTGTACAATGTGCGGAAAGGGAAAACAGCTCTTCTTGAGTGCAGTACACAGAAAAAGAGAAGCAGGATCGTGGCCTGAAGGTTAAGTCCTGGAGCTGGAGGGATAAATATGGCAGTAGAAAGTGACAGAGCAGCAGTTGCACATCCCTCATTACCTCTGCTGAAGTGCCCTTTAACAAGGCTGCTCAGCTGCCGCAGTGGTCGGACTGTGGTTACACTGGAACGCTTCCAGGTGTGACTGTGGAGCAGGACCTTCCTTGAAAAGAGTATTTATGCTCAGTGAATTCATCCACGTTAAATAATGGTGTACTTTTATTGTGGTGTTAGATTCGACTAATTCCAGACATGACAATAATTTTTGGTTCCCTCAGATTGCTATCAACATTTAGACTATTGTATGACACCAAGGTGTTTCAGTGATATTGACAGTTGGAGACATAAGGCATAACTCACTGGTTAGTTTCATTAGAGGCCAAAAACAGCTCAATGATTACTCGATTAATTGTTTAAACGATGGATCATTCAAGCAAAAACACGGGATTTGCTGGTTCCTGCTTCTCAGATGTGAGGATTTGATGCTTTTCTTTGTCTTACACAAAAGTAAATACAATATCTTTGGATTTTGGATTGTTGGTTGAATAGAACAACACATTTGAAGATGTCACTTCGGGGCTATGGGAAATTATAATGGGCATTTACACTACTTTCTGATATTTTATAGACCAAATGATTGATTGAGAAAATAAAAAAAACATTAGTTGCAGCTGTACAAGAAACCAGTCCATCTGTATAAAAACAGTCTACCTCACAAATCACATATTTCTGCAACATCAGGCTAATGAGAAGACTACTACACCATGGTCTATGGATGTTGATACATAATGTACCGTTTAATTCAATGTTGCCTGGAAAAGGAATCTGATATTGAAAGACGTCAGTATCACCAGAAAAATGTAGACGCTCAGTTATTGTGCAACACATTTCTACATCAGTTGGTTGTGGTCTGGTGTCTTCAGTGGGTCCATGAGGAACTACCAGGGTGTTAGCAGCAGTGTTAAATGCTTTGATTTCAGTATTTTCTTATTTGCTTCAGTCACAGTCAGGAACAGACTCAATGTATTTTCTGTACAATCTGGTCCCTGCTGTAATCCTTTTATCCCTGCCAGCAAAAGACATGACATTTATTTCTGTTTGGAATATTATGCACAGTATTTATATATTTCTTTCAAAACTTGATGGATATGAGTGTGTGTGTGTGTGTGTGTGTGTTTGTGTCTGTGTGTCTGTGTGTCTGTGTGTGTGTGTGTGTGTGTGTGTGTGTGTGTGTGTGTGTGTGTTTGTGTGTGTGTGTCTGTGTGTGTGAGTGATGAGACTACATGTTCAGGTGTAAATGTCATGGCCAGGCTGGTGATGGCCTGGAGCCAGAATGGCTGAGAGGGAGGACACACAGCAGGAAGGACAGAGTGACATAGCCACAGGACAGGCAGGCCAGCTAGAGCTGCGAGAGCAGACACACACCCACACACACCCAAAAAAGGCTATATAAATGACTCACACCAATACAAACACTGCACTTGCATAAAATGACAAACGTGCTGATTCAAAGACACAGCTTTATCTGAAATAGAAACATGGCTGTGCACATGCGCCCATGAACTCGCAGTGACTGGCGATACCTTAAGGTCAGCGCAGAGCTCCGGTCTCTAATCAGAGATGAGAAAGATGTCCGCACACAAAATCGCGGCTTCTCAAAATAGTTCTTCCCTTTCATCTTCCTCTCTCTGACGGTTCCCCTCCCTCTCTCCCAAAGCAAGCCCGGCATCGGCGTGACGAAACACTCTTGTCATTTCTTGTGACAATGACTGCGCACACACACACACACACACACACACACACACACGCACACACCCACACACCCTACTCACACAGCAAGACCAGTTTTTGCTATCTAAATTGAAGCAAGGTCTGTGATGTGATGAGTCTTGATTGGTGTAAGCTGGGTCACTTTGATCTATCTATTCCCGTCACATTAAGCTCACTGACTATCCTGTAACAGGAGCAGAACATTCAGTCAGGCTGCAGCTCACGCAAATGACATTTTTCTCAATTGCTGCTTGAAAATATCCATTTAGTTTTGTGTACGGTGCCCACAAGAGCAGCTAATCTTACCCCTTCCTATTAATCTGTGTTCACCTTAAGCTACAGATTATGGAGCTAGAAATCTATGTGGATCGCCCGTGTAACACGCAGAAGAGCAGAGGAAATGGCTCTTAATTCTGTTTCCTGCTGCAGCACCGTATGTGTTCCATGTTTACAGAGCCGATCTAAGCTTGGTGAGCCTGTGTAGTGTTATAAAACCATTTGTGTGTGCGTGTGTGTGTGTGTGTGCGCGTCGGCATGTTCAGACAGGAGCTGCTTTGCTCCGACTCGTTTACATTCCTGAGACAAACAGCAGAAAAGTAGTCGGCATTTGTTTCTTCCCTTCTCTTGCTCATAATCTCTGCCAGCTTCCCTCCTTGTGTCTCTCTCAAATTATTTCAAATCGGCAGTGTTTATCTGACAAGTGAAGCTCAGGCTTAGGCTCAGCAGTGACGCACATGTAAGATGCAGAAGCGCAGATGATCACGCACATGCACGCAGAGAAACAAACACACACACACACCCAAAAGACACAGGTGATCCAGGTGCTGGGTGGATTGTGAGCAGCAGAGGAAAAGGGAGGGGTGAACCCTTCAGCTGGGTCCAAAGTGGCACAGACGCACATAAGGATAAACAGACAGACAGACAGACTGCTGATAGAGTGAGGGCAAAATACAAAGTGTGCAGCAGATAAGGCCAGGGTGGGTGTTTGTATGTGTCTTTGTGTGTTTCAGCATATCAGCTGCTGCTTTATCAGTTAAATGTACAACAACCAGGTAGTCAGCAGAAATGCCTGTGTGATTGTACTGCTCCACTCAAGGTTAGGTGGTGTTTCGTACATAAAGGTGCTTTATGTAGACATTTTGACTTATTGTGATACCTGGGAATGAGCACCACTGGGGATTCTTCTTCTTCTTTTTGGCCTTTCGGGGAATTTTTCGTGCCTTAATGCAATTATTGCTGAAACAGTCAGGCTGTGTCTGAAATCACTGCCCATTTACTATATAGTGCAATGTTTTTACTTTCTCCCATTTTATTTGAGTGTCTAAATCCAGAGTGTAGAATTTCTGCACTTCGTAGTGCTCTGAAAAACGTTCTGCTAACAATCCCATGATCCAGTACATCGCATTTGACACATTACAGTCATGCAGCACTACATCTGTCAATGATGATGCAACAGACGTTTTGTTTTTATATATATATAATTGTAGGTTGAATACATTTGTGATCAGCATTTTTATTTATATTTATTTATTGTACTACTAAATGATTAATGAGTAAATCGTAAAAAATAATGGACAGTATAATCATTAATGAAAGAATGAAGACAGTCATTGTACCACACATTATCTCACACGTTTCAACCGGTAGGGCAGTAGCAGTGTTGAGTAGAGGATGTTTATACTGTGTCTTATTATATATCTTATAATATAATAATTTGAAATGTTAAACCACTATAATACAGACATATCTCTATTTGGACCTGAAGATATGTGTCACTGATTTGTTTTTCCTGATGAGCACAGTAAATAACCAGCTACATATTTTGTACCCCTGTGGGCTGATTGACTGGTTCTACTTCAGGTTATATATCACTGGTTATTTGAGCTATTCTTAGCTGAATTACACGGGATTCAGACTCTGTTGCAGTAGGAGTAACCTCGGACCAGTGAGAGACGCATAATGTCAGGTTTATTGCCCTAATTTTTAGCTTCAGCAGTGATTCAGGATGCGCGGCGCTGGGCGTGGTGCTGGTGCCATGCAGTCTTGCGGAAGTGTTACCACTCTCGCTGCCACTGTGCTTGTCTTAACTGTCTTAACTGTCTAAGCTGTCCATGTAGCCTAGAAGCTGTTCAACTGATCTTTAATCCCCTCCAGCTTGCTCCTTCTTATCTTGTTCCATTTTTCTTTTTTCCCTCTTGTCTCTTCTGTCTCCTCTCGTACTTCACTTACACGTTACATGTGTTTTCCCTCTCGCTCTTGCTGTCTCTCTGTTGTCTCTCTTTCCTCAGATGAGTTGCTGTAGATAAAATGGAAAGGAGATGACTAGTGTCCTCCTACTTATACCTCAGCTGCCATGTCCACTTTCTAAAACACTGTGTCAGGTCTTAGTTATCAGATTACCTTGGACAAATTATAGCTGGATTTAATGGAATAGTCACTGGTAATGTTGATATAATGCAGTGAGCGTACAGTAGAGCTGATATGACATTGTTCAGTTATTGGAGCCTTTCACATCAGGATGAATGAAGAGAGTCTGGTCAGTGTTTCTTTTTCCGGGAGACAGCCCTCATAAATACTCGTTGTTGTTTATTTCCCTCCTGCCTCTCTCTCCCTTTTTTAATCATACCTCTCTTTCTCTATCCAACCCTCTCTCTCTCTCTCTCTCTCTCCTCAGATGAATACAAGATGAAGGGAGTGGAGGAGGTGAAGTACATGAGGGGGGATGAAAACCGGGTGAATGCACGCAACCAGGAGAACCTGGTGAGAGACGCACACACACAAAAACACACACCCGTCCACTGACAGCCTGTCATCCACAGACAGACTCAGACCTTTTCCTGACAGTTCATCAACTCAAGCGAACAGGCTCGTGTTTGTGTCCAAAGGCAGCTTTATCAGCCTATGCATACACACTTAGTTGTCTCTCGCACAAGTGCGGAAACACACACACACAAACACACAAGGAAGCGCCTCACACGCAGGTAGAGGCAACATGTCAGCGTGTGTGGAATGTGGAGGCTGATTTCCTCCCCGCAAAAACCTGTAGGTCTTAAACGTAAAGAATCGTTGTAGTGTCACTGGTCAGGTCATTTTCTCATAATAACCTTGCAAATAACCTGACTGTTCAATCCTTCTTGCAAAATAATGTACACTGGTAATAAATTTAGGCACATTTAGCCTCCGAAACGTGAAATGACTGCAAAGTGTGGTAGTGTGAAGTGAGAGCCGGGTTGTTTGTTCAGTAAATCAGGTCATTCAAGCCTGGCATCCTGGCAAGTGGTGTAACGATAACGAGTGTACCTTTTAAATCCTGATTAAAAAAACAGAAGTAGTGTCACTCTGCCACAAATTATATTACTATAGCTCAAAAAAACAAAAAAACAGCCTTGTCAAAGCAACTGGCTGCAGCCATGAGGGAAAGCACCTCCTATCAAACACACAGTTTGATGTAGGCTATCGCAAAACTCACACACACACACAATTTTCTGTCATTTTTTTTAACTGCAGAAATTGAAATGACTGTTGTCTTGTTTAAATGATATGGTGACGTGGTCTGTTACTCGGTTGAGTGAGTCACTGAAAGACCAAAAGTACTTTTTTACACAGACACATGTCAGACCAGTATTTGTTTCCTTCCATTTGTCACTACTATAGATGCACGTTACAGTATTTGTTGGTTGATCACTGCAAGATTTTACCAAAGCAGGAAAACGTACACAGAGCTCACAGAAACTTAACAGGGAATGTGCAATGTGAGCAACCTTCATGTTTTCTTAGACCTACATATATTACATTTGTTGCCCACGTCCTATGGCTGTAGTGCAGTGGCAGCTGGGCGAGGAGGTCATTTGATAATGCAGGCTTGAAGTGACATATGCCTTCTGTGGTGTGGCTGTTTGCTGATATGAGTTGTTTGTTTTTTAACTGCTTTATCAGCTTATAATGAAAGCTAATGGTGTGTGTGTGTCTGTGTGTTTCAGGAGAAGAGTAATGTACAGTACAGGGGCAAACAGCAGAAAGAGGTCACTGCAGCAAACATCAAGTCCAAGTAAGTGTCTGGCATCAGTCTGCATACTGTAGATGTCTGTTGGAACTGTGCCAAAATATATGATCTATATATAATGGACAACTCTGATAACTTAAACACGTGATCGTGAATAACAGAATTTCATCTTTGGTGCTCAGAGCATTGAAATCGTCACAGGGAGTATTTCTTCCATAGACATTAGTTCCAATTAGCACTGTTGAATTTGTTTTAATTATGCGATGTTGTAATTTGGCCGAACTCACTCGCTAATAAATCTATATATGTATATTGATATCAGTAACAAAGGGAGACAGACGCATAAACTTCTGCAACAGTGTTGGGGTGAACTTTCTGAGCAATGTTTTATTTCCACTGTAGAACAAATGCCATGAGTGTGTGAGTGTGTTCAGCCTCTGCATGAGTCAAAAACTTAGATCAAATTTAGTTCAACAAGAAGATTCCATGATTCCTTTCGTTGTTAAAATGGAGGTGTTCAGTCGTGTGTGTGTGTGTGTGTGTGTGTGTGTGTGTGTGTGTGTGTGTGTGTGTGTGTGTGTGTGTGTGTGTGCACTCCTGTTAGTTGCTGGTGGCTGCAGAGTATTTAACCTTTGGATGAAAGATTGGGTTAATACTTTATAAAATAAGTATTTAAATTCATCCACAGCCTCACAACGATGGATTTCTCACACTGCAGTTAGAATTGTGTGTGTACGTGTGTGTTTGCGTGCATGCGTGCGTCCGAACGTGCGTGTTTGTGCTGTGTGGGGGGTGTAATGGAAAATTCTCATGATGTATTTCTTGCCTCCCTTCTCCTCCTCTTCTGCAACCTCCAACTTCCTCTCTCACCCTCCTTCTCCTCCCTCTCCCCCTCTCTCTCTCTCTCTCTGTCTCTCTCTCTCTCTCTCTCCGTCTCTCTCAGTATTCACACGTCAGAGAGCCAGCAGGAATTTTTCAGGATGCTGGATGAGAAGATTGAGAAGGTGAAGGGGGGGGGCTGTGTATAAATGTGTGTGTGCGTGTGTGTGTGCGTGCATATTTTCATTTCATGGGTTGGGGGGGGCATGAGGAGCAGGCAATGGGTCTCGGAGCATTTAAAGAAACAGCTGGGTCTTAACATTTAAAGAGACAGGCTTAACAACAACAACATCCATTAGTCCACATTGTCATTCTGCTTACGAGCTCAACACTCAGCTCCACATGTGAGGGGGAGGAACAGGTGACGGCTGCACTGATGAGCACTTACTACTCTTTGTCATCCACTTGAATTACTCTGGTTGTTTCTGACTATAAATGAGGTTGCAAAGTGAAATCTCAGTGAGTAATGACTAGTTTCAGCTTCAGGAGCTTGTCATGTGATCCATTTAATTTTTCAACTCTGCCTTCAAACTTTTCATCGCAGTGGTGGAAGAATTCAGGTCTTTTGCTTGAGTGAATGTAGCAATAGCACAGTGAAGAAATATTCTGTTATAAGTAAAAGTCCTGCGTTCAAAATAGTACTTAAACTAAACACAAGTATTATCAGTGTAATACTGTATATATTTAAAGCTGCTCTAATAAATATCTAATCAAATTTCAATTATGTATAACTTTCAGCTCATTCTTTTGGTTTTTGGACCCGCAACTTCATCGTTTTGATTCACTGTCACTCTCATAGCATCGTTTTCAGCTGCAACAAGCAGCTGTTATCAGCAAAAGAGCTCTGACGTACCCACCATACACTACGTGCACAGCACCAAACAGCAGACAGCGTTAGCTAACAGGATTTGGTTAGGAGTTGGTGGAGACCAAAAACGGAGTAAAAAGGAGAGTGAGTGTTGGAATTACATTCAGTGGACAGAAACATGACTCCAAATGAATGCTAATGCTGCTGTGTGTCTGTTGGATTTGTCAATGGGCAACTGTTGTTTCACCATATTAACTTTATAAGGTCATATAAAATATGTCCATGTTGTGTTTTTAGTTTAATTCCCTTATAAACCGTTTAGTAGTTTAATCTAAAGGATCATATGTTTTGTGTATTATATCTTAATCTGGAAAATAACAAATAAATTTAGCTGTCAAATAAATTTAGAGTTACTGGTGCAATGTTTTCATAGAAAATGTATATATGATGAGTATAAAGTAGCATTAAATAGAAACATGGCAGCAAAGTACATCAAAATAGAACTTGGGCACCTTTTATTTGTTACTTCCTTCCACTGATTTTCAGTGTGTTACTGTTGCAGCCAATATTTTAAAAGCTTGTTTGAAGAGACACAGAGTGTACAGTTAGATGAGCTCTGGAGAGGAAAGGAAAGCAGTTGAGTTAGCTCCACATCATGACTGAAGAGACAAAACAAAGCTAACTGCCCACTCGCCCTTTACTTTACTGCCTCATCCAATATTTTCTACGCCAGTACCTGTAAATAGACACAGGTTTGTTTAAACGTGACTGGAGTAACAGGTGTGTGGGGAGTTTGCTGCATGCAGACAGTTCAGTGAGAGTCATTTGCAGAAGGTTATTACTGAGTTTACTTAACTGGAACAAATCAGAGTTTAAAAAAAACACAATCTCATATTCTCTCTAATTACTATTTTTTGCAGGGGCGAGACTACTGTTCAGAAGAGGAGGCGGAAGATGGGACATAGCACAGAGGCCCCCAGAATTCACCCCCACAGAGAGCCTCACTGTGTGTGTGTGTGTGAGTGTGTGTGAGAGAGTGTGTGTGTGTGTGTGTGTGAGAGAGAGTGTGTGTGTGTGTCTAAATGCATACACGTGTGCTTATGTGTGCCTGAGAGTGTAAGAGAGAGAGCTGAATCAGTGTTTTATCAGTAGGATTGTTTGTTATCGGACACTATGTGTTGGTATGAGTATGTGTGTGTTTTATGAAGATATGGCAAAGATAGTATTTTAATCGTAAGTGAAAGAGTGGGGGATAAATGAGAGAGAGAGAGAGAGAGAGAGAGAGAGAATGGGATAAAGAAAACTTTCTTCAGAGACTACCGCCTTCCTCTCTTAGCTCCTCACCCCTTCAGGCCCCTGAGCGGACAGATGGAGGTGGCAGAGCAATGGAGGGACAGACAGATGAAAGGAGGGAGAGATGGAGGAGGATACGATGACGGATGGGCACACATCATCGTGAAGAGAGAGAAGGACTTGCCACTGTCAGGTCAAACAGAGTTATTTCCTCAAGTGGGACGACAGCAGCTCCTCGACCCTCCATCTGTCCCTCCATGTCTGTCTGTCTTACCCTCCGTGGTCCCATCCTGAATATTTAACCCTTGCATTTGGACAAAGGAACTCCGAATATGGAGGCCAAGTGAGGACAAATATTGACTTGGTGGGTGTGTGGAGGACTGAGAGACATATAAGTGGAGAAGAAAGGAAGCCCGGGGAGGAGAGGATGCTGAAAGCAAAGGAGTTATGTAACGCCGCCAGGATCCACTCTGAACTGTTTGGCCTGCCTACCTATAGCCAGGCTGGCCTGGGCCACAAGGGACTAAGAGAAGGGGTGAGGGAGAGTGGAGGAAGGTGGAGAAGAAAGAGGGAAAAATTTGGGATATTTTAATAAGAGAGAGTAGGGAGCAAGCCGGTGATTTAGAAACTCTAAACTCCTCCTGCCTTCTGAAGTCAAGGACCTTTTTTTTTTTCCTTTTTTTTTTTTTTTTTAATTCTTTTCCGCAGCCACTCATTCAGTTATTTTTTTCCCATTGCTGATGTTTTTTTTTCTTCAGTTTGTTTGACTCTTGGCTTCCTCCTTAGTGTATGATCATCGTCATCTTTGATGTCATTATCATCTTCCTCATCAAAACACAGCAAAGCTGTATAATTCAGAGCATCTGTGTCTCAACCCAATCCATCCTCCTTTATGTAACATAACACAGCAGATCCTAACTGACACACACATACATGGGGTCTTTTATTGTACAGTTGGTAACACAGTCTCTTTCCAACGCACCTTTACGTGTACATGAAAACAATACAAACATACGCACACATTGTTGTATCCCTTTCATTACTCCAGGAGACTGTCATGTGCATCGATCAGAGGTATTCTGTAAAGCTCTGTATTTCTGCTTTGTTTCAGTGTTTTCGATCTCACACACACACACACACACACACACACACACACACACACACACACGCATTCAGGCACTGAAGCAGCAAGTTCAAGGTGAGGATGCGTGGTTGCCGTGGAGACACAGACCTGATCACTTTTTTTTTTTTTTTTTTGTCATCTTTCCTGGATACTTCCTGTTGTATTATTTTGAATACTTTTTTTCTATTAAAAATAAAAACGCAGAAGCTCTTAATGTGCAAGTGGTCTTAATGTGCAGGGTGCGTGTGTGTCCGTGCGTGTGCGTATTGTGTTGCCCGTAAGCTGAGTAATGGAGTGCCGTCATGCTGGCAGTGGACTGAGGAGCGTGAAGTCAGTCTATTTCCCTGTGGTCATGCTGCCTGAAGCAGTCGGAGCAGATCCACTCAGAACTGCAAGGCTGTGTTTTGCCACCTGCTGGTACAATATCAGCACTGCAGCGTAGCTCTTGTGAACAAAAGTGCATTTTACACAAAACTGAACATATAATCTTTAGTTATGTGTGTTTATACTATATTTTAGCTAATAAACAAAATAAGCCAAAGTAACTGTCAAAATCAACCAAGATGAAAGTAAATATAAGCAAATAAAGACACTTATGAAAGATTCATTTCGCTGCAATGGTAAACGACTCATTTTTAAATTTTATTGAATTATTTCTGGGAGATGAATGTGTTCCAGATGATATGACTTGAACAAATTCAAACTCAGCCCAGTAACTGTCAAGAGGAGGCCAGCTGAGCATCTGTCAAACAGAGGCTTTACATAAGTGCTTTACATAAGGAGAAGAGATGCATGAGAACATTTAATATGAGATTATATAATGTTCAAAGAACACAGTAACGTATTGTGTGATCAGAAGTTGATGGTGGGTAATTTCTGCTCATGTTTGCAAATTTATGAGATGTTGCTGTGTAATTGCCACTGCTCATTCAGTTTGACGAGTTTATGCTTCCTCTTTATATTGTTTTAATATTCACCATCATCACACAATATTGTCACTTATAGCTACAGAGCAGAAAACACTAAAATTATGATCTCACTACAAGGAAACTGAAAACAAAATCAATTAAAGCTGCACTAACTAATGTTTTCATATTAACACATGATCAAATTACTAATTGTTAATTAAACTCGAGAATTATGAACCGAATTTGTAGTTTCCTTCAGCTGTACTGACCTTTTATGGCGTTTTGGTTCACTGTCACACCTCTAGTGTTGTTTTTGATTTCAGTGAAAAAGCTTGGATCAGCCCACAGTGAAGAATTCAGCAGCTAAAGAGCCAGATATTTCCCTCAGGTGTTGGAGGAGAGCAAAAATAAAGGTAAAAGAGAAATGTACTTACTTTTGTCAAGTGAATACAAACTTGACTCCAAATGCATAATAATGTTGCTCTGCATCTATTTCTTGAATAAAGTGTTTGCCAACACGTATCAACATCAACTTTATAAAGAGATATGGAGATAAGGAGAATATGTTCCCTCCACTGCCTCCAAGTGGCCAAGAAAAAGAAAATCACTTATTGCAGGTTTAAACTAATAAACAAGAAATACAGATCAAAACATGTAGCACAGACATTGTGTGGGTTACAATCATTTATTGCCCCATTGCCCTGTATGGGAGTTTAGATGCAGGGAAGTCCATGATATATCAACCGAAATAATAATAATAAAAAAAAAAGATCCCTTTTCCATTGAGTTTGATAACTGACAAAATTCCTTCAGTCACAGATGAAAAATTCATTATTGTGCAATGAGGACACTGATCATTTGTCCTTACAATGACCGGTTGAGTGATGAGGACGATACTAATAATAACTGAGCATTTACAAATGGCTCCATGGTGTGTGTGTGTATGTGTGTGTGTGTACGTGTATAAAACCCCAGAGACCTGAGGTGATATCTCTTCCTGTGCTCGGCCTATTGTCTACACCCTGTGCAACTGAATGCCATAATGCTTTGAGTGAGTGTCACTGGTTAAAGCTGATCACCACATTATAAAAGGAAAATTCAGTAGCCTGACTGTTTCTTTAATAGCTGTACCCAGCTGTCTCTAAAACACAACACACACGCGCACGCACACGCACGCACACACACACACACACACACACACACACACACACACACACACACACACACAAACTCCTTCTTTACCTCACATGACTCACTCGCAGGGGCACATAAGTTTACAATCAGCAGCCACTGTGCACATCAGGAGCGTGAAAGGGTCCCTGTGGACCAGTGCTGGCAGCAAGGCTCTCCCACACAGAAATGAATGTGTGTTGGAGGCGGACAGAGAGAGAGAGAGAGGTGGGCGAGGTAAGAGCGAGAAATTAAGACGAGGGAGTTGGAGAAGTGAGAAAGTGGGAGGGAGAGAGTGAGGAAGAGACGGATGTTGCCCGTTAACCTCAGACAGGAATATGGGCTAGAAAATGTTCTTTCCACCCTGACGTAAGTACCAATAAAGAGCCCACTCCTCCCTGCTTTGTGTGTGTTTTACTGTTTTAGTGTGTGTGTGTGTGTGTGTGTGTGTGTGTGTGTGTGTGTGTGTGTGTGTGTGTGTGTGTGTGTGTGAGAGAGTGAAATAGAGCCCAAAGTGTGAGAGTCCTTGTTGGGTACAACGTGTTCTTGGCTGTAGTGTGATTTCAGTCCAAATTCTTACATAGATCGGAGCCAAATTCACACTTCAAACTGTAAATTTGTCTCAATTATGAAAAAGTAGTTTGTTAATCTTACATGAGAATATTACTGTTTCAAAACATCACAGATGCAAACACACCTTTTGTAGCCTCTGAAACATTAATAATTAGGATTTGGTTGTTGTTCAGTGTTAATCTACGTATTAAAAGACCTGCCAATCAATTCACAAGTAACAGTAGGTTCCTGTGTTTTTAATTTTGTTGGTCGGTTGACCCTTTTGTTCATATGGTATAACACATAACTGGGTTATTAAGCTGAGCATTAAAATAGATTTTTCAGTTACAGGGAACAGGTCCGAAAAGGCAGTAAATTATCTTTAGCTAAGGCTCACTAACTGCGCTCCAACTATAGCCTTAAGTAGTCAGAGCATGGCCACTGCAGTTTGTGTTGTTGTTGTTGTTTTTTGTTGCTTATACAATTCTTACACATTGTTTATTTATTTATTTGTTTTTTTGTTTGTTTGTTTGTTTGAAAAGTTATTTTTATTTTTTTATAAGGTAAAACAGACATCAGAAATTCAGACCAAAATATGTAGGTGATATTGGATTTGTAAGGCTGTACTGTGTGTGTGTGTGTGTGTGTGTGTGTGTGTGTGTGTGTGTGCGTGTGTGTGCGTGTGTGTGTGTGTGTGCATGCGTGTGTGTGTGCGTGTCTGTGTGTGTGTGAGAGAGAGAGAGAGAGAGAGAGGCATGAAGACAGAAGAACTACATCACATGTTTTGTTTTGTTTTGTTTTGTGCATAAAAATGTGCTTGTGTGTGAATGTGCAGTAAGATGGAAACTCCTCACATGACTTTACAAGTGCGGGAGCACGGTGTGTGTGTGTGTGTGTGTGTGAGGTTATGTGTGTGTACATGGATTGCCCACGTAGAGAGTATGAGTCAGAGTATGAGAGGCAAAGGGATGGATCCCTGCCTGGATGCCCAGCAGGCCTTTGCTCCATGTCTTAACTCTCTCCAGCAGTTCCTGGCTGCCTATTACCCACTTTGGAGTAATCACTCATTTAGAAATGTGGCAGCACCAGCCTCTGAACCATCTTGCCCTCTGTCAGTGTGGAAAATATATGTTTTCCATCCATCTACAATTTACATTAGCTATGTTCCCGTGTCTTTTAAGTCTGCCCAGCTCCTTCTCTCTGCTCTCTCTCCTTCCCATCCATTTGTATGTAAAGCCTCTTTTTCCAGATCCATACTTTGGATTACCTTGGCAAAGAGGCAGCTCACACGAGGGGGAGGCCAAGGCTTGAGGAAGGTAGAATTAGATGCATTTGCATTCATGCAGCACACCCACAAGAAGTGACCTACTTAAATCCCAGGAAGCTAATTGTTCAGTGAAAACACACCATATTTTATCCATGAACAATTATGCAACCGTCTGGACGCATCTACTTCATGTCAACAGCGCAGTCTGACGGTTCAGCTGCTTTGGAGATTGTTTTGTGAATTCCTTGCATCACTGAGGTCACCAGCAGAGTATAGGAAGGATTGAAATGGATAGCCAGAGAGCCTGATTGCTTTATGGTTTGGCACTCGTATTGTATTTTACTGCAGTCTGCCAAATTCGCATTAGCTGAGCAAGCAAGTCGCTGCCTGGAGCAAGAGTGGTGACTTGAGCCCGGTGGTACCGAGGAGACTTGTTCAGCAGAAGCAGGAGTTGTTTAGTGACACGTGTGAGACCATTTCAGCAATCTCAATCATCTGACCAGGATGGGTGGTTTTCTCCTCACACTGTCTGGAACCTGAGGACAAGACTTTGTGTGAATGTGAGTGTGGGAAAGAGAGGGAGTGAGATCTTCAAGGATAAAACAAGAGCACCATCTGCTGGTACAAGCTTTCCCCGTGATGCTAACACACATGCGAGTGTACGCCCCTCACAGAGCTCCCTCTCTGCATGATCAAACACTATCTATTAGAGTTGTACATCACCCAGACAGCCAGACGGGGCACATGCACGCACACACACACAGACACACACACACACACACACACACACACACAAGCACACACATAAATCAGCTCTTGGAATTACGAGAGTGCAGGCCTTACCTTTCCTGAAATCTCTCGCTTTCACTGAGCTGTACAGAGAAAGCCTCATCAGACTGCTGTATAAAACTGCACTTTTATGGGCTGTAGATATAATATCTCATGTTTGAGGCTCATAGCAGTGTGTTTTTGTTCATGCAGTTTTCATTTTGTATTATAGGCTAGTAAGGTAGGAAAAAGGAGTATTGAGTTTAAATTGAACCGTGTAAGGAAGTGCCACAATCCTTTCTTTATCTACATTTTTTTAAGCCTCCCATTAAAAGGAATATAGCATATAGTGCAAATTTATCCTGGATTTTTCTGTATGACATACTTTTCTATTTATTGACCCTGCTTATGAAGGATTAACCCTGCTACTTAAAGCTAGAGTAGAGAAGGCGTAGCTATTTAAGCTACACTGTAAGTGCAACCAGTTTAACACACCAGAAGGTTGGCAGCTCTTAAAACAAACATTGATCCCAAACATAACTAAAAAAAAAAAAAAAGATACAGTTCTGCTCTATCTGTCATCCATAGTTCAGTTACAGAGAGACAAATGGCAGCGTGTCAACTACGCAACCAAAATTACAAAGCAGATGTTTTGCTATGTTGGAAGAGGGAGCACACGAGCCATTTGAATAATGGAAATGTGCGGCAGACTGAGCGGGTGCTGAAGCCTGACGCTGAGCCAGAAGGGTGAGGCTGTTTTTTGAGATCTGAACAAAGTGGTGAGACAAACACAAGAGTTAATGTTTTTTTTTTGTTTTTTTTGTTGATTTATTTATATGCATTTTACTTAAATTTCAGTCTGCGAGCTATAAAACCTTCACAGTGGAGTCTGACCATTGGGCCTAGAAATGACGGTTTATGTGCATCTGAGCACAAGTCGTGACAGGGGCGGACTTCTCCAGTCAGCTGATGATCCTGATCTCTGACCTCTGCAGGACTAAAAGCCAGACTGCAGGTCAGCAAACCTTTCCCCAAGCAAATGTTTAAGTGAACTTTCAGCATTATATGTGGGGATGAGTTTGAGCAGGTTTGTGTGTGTATGGGAAGGCTATGATTTTGTGGTGACTTCCTTCATGTTTTTTTTTTTTTTTTTACACCCATCACTAGAGGGAGCTAAGGGATTACTCAGACAGACTGAAAACATCGCTCTCTCTTTTCACTCTGTCTGTCTCCCATCCGCTGTGACTAAGAGCATCCATCAGGAGAGAACACGGCAGAATACTCTAATTACCTCAACAAAGAGGGAAAACATTACCAGGTGGCAGAAATCCTTAAATAAACAGAGCTGAGTCGAGACAGGGACACAAGTAAGCTGGCTTTGCCCGTCTGTCTGTGTCCGTCTGCGAACTATAATTAAAAAAGGTTACTGGAGGGTTACTGTAATCATATATGAGCGTAAAGTATAATATTATAATAGCATGTAGAGCATGGATGCCAACGGTTGGAACTGGAGGTGTATATTTGTGGACTGCAACCTATAGACTTAGTAACACAGCGTTTCTACAGTGAGTTTCTGATTTTCTGTGGAAAGACTGAATGAAAAGCTGCTGAATTGTTTGTGTTTTTTCACCAACTGGTTAAACGTTTGTGTTTTTTGTGTCATATTGGTTTGGCACATTTTTTTCTGTTATGCACTAGTTAGATGTTTTGTTTTGGTGCCATGACTGTTCGGTGTTTTATGCCTCTGACAGTTTGTAGTCCTCTTGAAACTCAAACTTTTCCCTTTTATTTTCCCTCTGCACAGAGGAAACAGACTCTGTTATTTAATTTACATGCTCTAACTTTGTTCTTTTGAGCTGCCCTGTTTGTTTCGGTAGAGTAACTATTTACAGTTTTTCCCCATATTTTAGAAAGTAAAGTAAGGTCGTATTCTTTTTTTTGTCAGTGACATCAACAACATCATCAGTGATAATGTGATAAAGTTAATTTACTGTATCTATCAAACAAGTATACTTTCACAAAACAAATATGTTTTCAAGTTGAATCAAAGAAATCAAACATCCCTGCGACTAAGGAATGCATATCTCCAAAACCTCAACTTTTAATGACCTTGTTTTCAGAGATGTGAAAAGGACTTTTTACCCTGTGGACTTTTAAATGGTTTAACTTAAGAAGAATTTTTCTCAACCCATTTTTCTGAAAAATATAAACTCAAACCAAATTTTCTTTTTGTGTTTTAACATTTGATAGATCACAGCCTTCTCTTTAGTATTATAAAATGTGATGTGCCATAGGCTGTAATATTGATTCCTTTTCTGGGTAATACTATATTCTGACCCATCTGACTGAGGCATAAACATTTAACAAATGGTTTATGTAACTGAAGGCGGATATAAGGACATTTTACATACATCAAGTGTTTGCTGATGTAGTTGTCAACAGCTTTAACCGATGAGATTAATATATTCTAATTGTAGGCTGATTATATTGAAAATGATGTAGGCTACATTAAAAAACACTCATAATGCCCTTATGGCAGCTTATAACTAGGCCTACATTGTAATGTGCTATAAACAGTTTCTTTATATCCTGCATATGTGTGGCGATAAAGTTTTACCCCTTTCTGTAATTCAGATATACTTTTGCTCCTGTAACAAATTGTCAGTCTATGTTTAATAAGGAGAGTAACACTAGAGGAAAAGAAATAAAAAAAAAGAAGAAGCAGTGCAGCAGTCTGGCAGGCTGATGTCACAGCTGGTGACTTCATGGTCTCCAGTTCTGCAGCATCCAAAAGGCTGTCAAGGGCGAAGGCGTGGAAAAAGGAGAGAAAAATTCAGAAGACATGCGGGAAGAAGGAGAGTGAAGGAGGAGAACCAGAGGACCATCCAACAGACTGCAGACAGTCACATATGGTTTGGAACATGGTGTGTCTAGCTTCTCACATCTTAGCCGACTAATAAACTGAAAGACGTGATTCATTTGTGATAAGTGAACAGAATGGATTCGTTGGTTGTTAAGGTGCGTTTATATGCTCTGATAATAATAACTATTATTATTAGAAGGAGAAGGTGGAGGGAGATAATGCTGCACAGGCTCCACACTACCACCAGCGGGGGTGTAGGAGGGGTAAAAGAGGTAGGAAGCCCTCCACCCAACTGCCACCCTCCTCTACCTTCCTTCCTCTCTCCCCCTCCTCTCCCGCCGCGGCTCAGTCACTCACTCAGTCACTCCCTCACTCCCGCACTCCCTCTCTCTCTCTCTCTCTCTCTTTCTCCCTCACTCTCTCTCTCGCCCAGTCAGTCTCTGTACTCCGGGTCCAGCTCGGGAGAATCGCGGCGGAATCGTGGCAACGAAGATGCGGGCGGTCGGGGCCGTGGGAGTCGGTGTGCTGTGGGCGCTGCTGGCCGCTCTGGTGCCCGGCGGCGCATCGGAGCTGGCGACGCTGGTGCAGGAGCAGGTCAAACCCGAGTCCTCCCTCCTGAAGCCAAAGGTTATGATCGCCATTGTGGCTCGCAACGCGGCGCACAGCCTGCCATACTACCTGGGCTGCATCGAGAGGCTGGAGTATCCGAAGGAGCGCATAGCAATCTGGTGAGAGACACACACAGACAGGGATGCAGCGGTGGCAGTTTGAGGGACAGAGTTTACTGTTTGTCGCTGACACGACTCTAACACAAAAAAATAGAGAGTTTTAAGACTTCTGCGAGTATAAGAACTTTTTAAAATCATATTTCGACCTGAAACTTTTTAGACTTAGGCTATAGCTTATCCATAGTTTTCCATCGTTTCTAGAAAAGGTGCACGTCCCTCAGAGCACATACAGTACATGGTGTGGACGGTGGTCTGCAGTGGAGCGTGCTGTAATGAAAAGCAGCGTGTGTCCGCGTTAATTATAAGAACAGATTGCCAGTGTCAGGCTCGGAGACCTGTTGCTGCGTTTTACGATGCACTTACCTCGCGTGTCTGCCGGCATCCAAATTGCATACTGCGTGAAAAGATGAAAGAGCTGCTGTGCATGTTGGGGTTCGGCTTAACCAATAATCACTGTTCCCTCCATCTGATTCAGCACAAACCTGCGGAAACGGGGCTTTAAAACAGCAGGGCAGGCAGGTATGAGAGAGGGTGGGGTGGGGGGTGGGGGGCTCACCCCAGGTAGGGTCCTGTAGGTGTGTTTGGTCTCATAGGAGCAGAGTGAGATGATATAAAGTTAGCCTATTAAACAAGGATCCCTGCAGGTGATGGGATGAAAGGAGACACTGAGTTGGTCTGACAGCAGGACTAGGGGGTGTGTGTTAGTTCTGGGAAGTCATGTGTAAAATTTGTGTGTGTTTGTATGTGTGTGTGTGTGTGTGTGTGTGTGTGTGTGTGTGTGTGTGTGCGTGCGCCCCTGTTTGGTGTGCATGCGGGTTATGCAGGATGATGGGTCAGCTAGAAATGTACACAGAATCTCAGGTTGATTATCAAAGTGCAGATTAGACGTGTGGAGGACATAACAGTCACATACAACACATGGTGGTGAGTGTTTTTTCTTTTCTTTTCTCCACTGTGTCCACCTCCCATGGCATTCATTTTTTTTGTTTTGTTTCCCACCCTTCCCTTTGCTGAAAAGTCTTGATTTTGTTTGTGGAGGGACTCTAGTCTGCTTCCAATTCAGATACCCTCACCAAAAACACACACATGCACGCACAGTGGAGAAACTCAATACAGAGAGAGAGAGGGGAAGGGAGGGGGGCAAAGTGCCAATGTGGCTGAGCTGACATGGCTTTGTGAGTGGTTTAACTAACAGAGGAAGGGCCCCATCAGTTATGAGTCTCTCTCTCTCTCTCTCTCTCTCTCTCTCTGCCCTGCAGTCAGTGCAGCCAGACTAAAAGTCAAAGTGTATGTTTGAGGCAGATCAGTCCCGTGTGTCACACAATTATATTTTTTTGGTAACAGGCAAATGTCACTAACAAAGAAATGTGAGAGAATTACGCACATAAACGCACACATTAGTTCCTGCATCCATCTCATCAGCCTCTAACACAGGACCGATTTAGATGCAATTCATTTTTATTTCAGCAGCTATAATCTGTAGGATTTTTTTTATATCAATCCTCTGATAGACTGGTGACCTGTCCAGGATGTACCCTGTCCTCGCCCACGGTCAGCTGGGATTGGCTCCAAGAGGCCATTTAATGATCAGAGGAAAATAAAGACTGGTGAATAGTCCTGCTTTAGTATGTGTTGCTGCTTTGTGTCTGTGGCCTTTATAATTTGCAGAAGAAAAAAGTGCCAACTACAAAACAGTGGATATATTTAAAACATCTTCAATGTTGTTAGAGTGATGATGACTTTATTGGCTTATTGTGGTCAAATTGTTTAAGAAAATGACATGTTTTACTCACTATAACTCAAGCAGCTCTGTGCCTCTTTGTTTCTGTTTGTCGTCATTACTGTGTCTCAACGTGTGAGCCAAACCACCCAATAAATGCCAAGTTGTAATTAAGCTCTCACTGAAAGCATATAGCCATGCTAAAGCATTTTTTTTTTACATAACATTACAGAGCACTAATTACTCGTATAATAAGATAAATGCAGTTTAAAATCTAAACATTGTGTCAGAAGATCCTCAGGTCATGTAAGATATCTAGTGAAGCGGGACTGAGGAAGCCTGAAACATTCTCATAAATAAAACAGCAAATCCAGTTACGTTTGACTTCGTACCTCTAAATAACTTCAACATTACTGCTACTGAAAGATTATTTTATGGCATTTTTGTCTTTATGTGCCAGTGGAGAGTGGTAAGAAGCTTGGAGAAACAGAGAGGGGAATGACGTGAGGCGAGGGTCTCCAGCTGAGCTCCAAGCCAAAGACAACTTTGCGATTACGTGATGATGCACATCTAAAGAAGCCGAGATGCTCCACTTTACTACTACCCATGCCTTATCTCCATAGATCATGACCTGATTAATGTAAAGTATGCGGGAAACTATCATGCTTGCAGTACATAGATAATACCTACAGTGTCTGGCTGTGGAGCTCCAGTTTTTGTGTGGGGACACAATGTTCCTCACATTAACTTCTCTCTGGAGTTTCAGGCTCGAGCACAACAGAAGATTATTTTTCCTATTCATCATCTCCCCCTCTACTTGTTTCAAACATGCAGTCCAATGGAGACAGAGCAGGGAGGAGTGGAGAAGAAGGATGTAGATGGTTAAATATAATAATAAGGGTGCTCTTCTCTTTATTGTGCTTCCCTTTCACCCCTAAATTATCCTCCCGCAGGACCAGGGAACATGTTGAGGTTTTTAGATTTTTTTTGGGGGCTATGTTAATGTGTTTGTACGGCATCAGTGTATATGAGACGGGCAGCTAAAGAGAAACAGAAAGAGGCTGAGTGTAACATGATCAGTCAAAACATAAAGAAAGATTATAATTACGGATATTCTGAAGTTAGAAAAATTTAGATCTGGCCTTTGAGCGAACGCAGTGCAAAATACACGGTGAGCCAAAAATCTGAGAGATCATCTGCCACCTGATTGGTCCTTAAAGGCACTTTGCTCACTTGTCAAGAACAATTCATCAAGCAGGTGTTTACAAATTACAAAGCATCCTATTGTTTCTTGCTTCATGGTAGAGAAGCTTGAATTTGGATTATGGTACCATCATAAAATTGAGTTTTGTAGACTTCTTTGTAATTGCATATCCATCTGATGATCCGGATAGTCTAGTATTACCATTTATTTAGCGTGAAAATTACAGTGTTGTTGAAACAGCAGGGACACAATGACAGCAGTCTTGAAGAGTCTTAAACTGCTTAACAACTCAACCAGATGACAAAATCATCCGTGTTTCCAAAAATCTAGGCAGGCTTTGGCAGGCCTGAAGATGTTGGGAGGACCAAAGTTTCCAGTTTGAGCCTGTTCACAGGATGATCTGAACTGATCAACCAGGTCATGTGTCCTCCACCCTGTTTTCTTCAGCAATGACTCACGCTGACAGTTAGGATGGTCAGTAAAAATCAGCCTTTAGAAGTTTTCCCTCTGCGAGTGGGCACAGGTCTGACAGAGAAGTGTCAGAGCAGTGATAAAGACTCTCACACTGCTGTTAAGAAATGAAAGAATGCAGGGAATTAGAGGAAGAGGGAAGGGGGGGGGGGGGGGGGGGTCAGGCAAAGAGAAGGTGGTCAACAATGCTGGGAAAATTACCCGGAAGGCATTTAGCAGTTTGGTTAATCCGCATTCCCACAGTAGCTTGACCAGGTCTGCTTTCCTCTTTCCCTTTGTCCTGTTGCTATTTCTCCATCCCCATCCATCTGTCCCAACAGGACAACTGTGGACACAACAACACACTTCATATTGTTGTTTAAAGAATCTGATGAAATAGTTATTTTTACCTATCGTGACTGAGCTTTGCAGTTGGTCCCACTAGTATTGCATCAGGAAAATAAAGCAAAGAGGAGCAGGAGGGGTCTGGGTTTGGACCTGTCCTGGTCAGCTGGGGTCTTGATTTGTTGTTTCTGTGTCTGCTGTTTCTGAGTTTTTGTAGGTGTTCCTCTTTCTCTGCAAAGACATGAAGAACTGGAGAGCATAAGTTGCCAGTTGGTGAGAACATGAAGTTGAATGTGGTCGTCTGTCCAGGCTGTATGAAACTAGAGTCAGCAACAGGTTAGTTTATCTTATCATGAAGACTGGAAACATTGGGAAACAGCGAACCTGGCTCAGTCTAAAAGAATCTGCCAACCAGCACCTCTGATTAACATGTTAGCTGGTTTGTTTAAGCCACACAAAAGTGACTAGTTGTTGGTTATACAGGCGGCTATGTGCTGCACCTGGAGGCTTGTCGTCACCAAGAGGTTTCCAGGCAACCAGTGGAGACTCCAGTCTTTGTGCTAAGCTGTGAGAGGGGTGTAACTCTCTGACAGAATGTGAATGAATAAGCATATTTCACAAAATGTCAAACTATTTCTTTAACTACACTGATTCTTTGAATATAAAAGTTTATACATTTATACAACAGTGGAGGGGAAAGAGACAGGAATCAAAGTTACAGAGTTAACCAGCCTTTTGAATCCAGGCCAGGTGGAGTCCTCGTGACTGAAAGGTTAAGTTCAGATTTCAATAGTTAACTGTTGAGTTTTGCAGCGTGCCCTCGGGAGTCTGCTTATTAATGTTACTGATAAGCTGCTACAAAAGGAAATCAAAGAAGATTTCAGCAGCAGTGAACTGTGTGTTTGTCTTGACATCTGAGGCACAATGCAGACAAACCTCTCCAAAGTTTAAGCCAGCCTGCTATTATTTTGCTCCTCACGCTGCTGACTGCCTGCTGCTATATTGCCTGCCAGCTGTGCTAATGTGGTGAAGTGCTTTCCCATGTGCTGGGCTGGGGGTCAAGATGATTTGTAGACTTGTCAGGGACAGACTGAACCCTGAAGAGGATTTCAGAGTGCTGACATCATAGGCCCTCCCCCAGAGGGCTCGCTTTCTCACTTTCGTAATGTCATGTTGTTTGTTTACTCATTTATCATATATCCACTTATCCCATATGTATGACCTGTCACTGTACTTCATCCTCAGAGACAATGAGGTATTGGTTTGCGGTCTGATTTTTCTCATTGCATTTTGCTGACAAAATAATATCCAGCTACAAAGCAATGGGATATTATTTTCCACTATTAAATCTTATTATACCCTGAGACCTCAGGCATGATATGACTCTATAAGCTAAACATTTTCCATAGTTGCTCACAAACATGCTGAATACTTCTGCGACAAATGTGCCATATGTGATTCCTGTAAGATGTTGAGAGAAGTTTTATGCAATTGTGTCTGTATCTACATCATGTAAAGAGGAGAGAGATTATTAAATACTCCAGGCTATATCCAGCTCCACTCAAGCATTTGATAGAAATGATTTGCCCCATGTCATATACCATGACATAAACAAAGTTATTTAAATTATTTTGACAAGTGCACAGAGTTTCACAGCAATAAATGATCCATAACAAATTTGACTTGAATGCTATGAGTAAAAGTCTTTTTGACTGTATGATTTATGCTGACTGTCGTGTTCTGCTTTGCAGTGGTGTGCCAAATTTTCCTCTTAAAAAATCTTTTTCCATGAGGATATATATGTGCTCTGATGGGACACTTGGCCCGAGTGCCCCTCGGTTTAACTCAAGTTCTTCTCTGTTGCGATCTTGGGGCAAAACTGACCCCAAGTCCATGTTCAGACTGACAATAGTAGCACTGAATAGAAGAAAAACAAAAAATCACTTCATTGAACACCACTGCAGTGGCACAGCGTGGGTCCTGGCAAAGATGTGCAGGGTTCTCTGGCAAAAAACCTGACTTAACTTGTGATCAGTCTGGGACAAGTTACTTGAAAAATGTTATCAATTACTAAGTACACATTACTCATAGAAAAAGTAATTTATTCTTCAACAGCAAAACTACTTAGCTACTTTACTCTCAGTACTCCCAAAGTAACCCCAAAACCTCCACACACATCACATCTTCCGTATTTCACACACGTAGAAACAGTAAATAAATCATTATAGTTTAACGAGAAACCAGCCTACTGTTGACCATCTACAGCTAGCTCGCTAAATGCACAGTCACCTCCCTGTGAAGCAGCAGGGTTTACACAACCAACTCTGTACAAAACTAGCTGATTCCTTGATGTCAAATTACTATTGGCTAGCATAGTGCCTAACTAGTGGCAAACCAGGTAAAACAACACAGCTTATAAATGAGGTAACTGGAGTTACTGGGAGGCACATTTCACCTCTTTTGGTAGGGGCTAACTGCCTCTCCACATCTCCTGCCTGTGTGCCAAGCTTACACGCAGCGGTCAGTCCAATGAACACTGACGGATCAAACTGGTATCAACCCTCCATCAATCAAACTCCCAGTAAGACAGCAGAAAAGCCCACAAAACTGTGATTTGCAATCAATCTTCAAACTCATGGATGTATTATTCAACATGACCTGTAGCATGTAACCCTAACTGCAGAGAGTTTGTCCATGTCATCGATGGTTCGATCAGGTTTTGTGAAGATCCAATATTACTTATTTTCTTTCATCAGATCCAAAGGATTTTAAAGTAGAAGAAAATGGGAAAAATCAAACAGGCTGTTGGACAGTTGCTATATGCCAGGTGTGTTACCTCAGGGCTCATTCCTCCGTAGGAGCACTCCAGTGATGTATAAATAATTCTTGGTTTTGTCATGCTGGGAGTTTGGCCATTTTAGAAGAGCAGTTTATCCAAATGTACGGAATAAATTACCAGGATGGGACAGGCTCTGTGTTATCTGGTTCAGGCTACATGGGCATTTGTGAATGATTAACAGCATATGCTTTTAGTGTGTGTCAATATGTATTAGATCAAAGTGTTGGCACTGTGTACTAAAATGTGTGGGTTTGATTATATGCAATGTTCTGGTGCAAGTGTGGGTATAAATGTGCAAGTAGTGTCTCCTCTCGCACATGCCTGTGTGTGCTAGATGGATATGTGGGTTTAAATGCTATTGCGCAAATAATATGTGTGTGTGTGTGTGTGTGTATGTGTGTGTGTTTCTGCTACGCTCCTCTGGCTCAGGCCCTGATTTCCATTCATT
Organism: Seriola lalandi dorsalis; assembly: GCF_002814215.2. NCBI lineage: Eukaryota > Metazoa > Chordata > Actinopteri > Carangiformes > Carangidae > Seriola > Seriola lalandi. The sequence continues at coordinate 837,969 of NW_019524906.1, read as the reverse complement.
TTCTCAATTACCCTGTAAGGCCCACAGCGAGTCAGAACTTCCACGTGTAGAGTAACAGACCACGGGCTTCTCTGACCACCCAATCAGTATCACCTGAGGAGACATAATCGGAAACTGGAATGGTCTTTCAACATCTGCTCAGGTATTTGACGTAAACTCTAGAAATGCAGGATGATTTCTCCCAGATAAGCAGCTTGTAATGACAAAAACCCACTGGAGCATATGGAGATGATTGTATCTTAATTCTGGAGAATACAGTTTGTTTTGAAAAGGGAAATAATCTGCAACTGATGTTGCAGACACTTTGTAGGAATTTAGCTACCCATGTCGTCACCAACGCATTTACAGACACAACTGTTTAAGTTTCAGATGGCTTCAAATAAAACTGTCAGAGAACATCTGGCAGCACCATGTCGCTGTGCTGGGAGAAGGTCAGGCATTGCCTTTCCCATGTGATATGAAAACATCTGGAGTAAGTCCCCTCTATATCAAATGTTCTTGACATTTAGGACACGTTGCTTCGCTCTTGACAATGAATTGTCACCAGTCTGTAGCACTGAAAATGTGAGTGCCCAAACTTTAGGTTTTTTTAATGTAGTAAATAATTATATTCTAATATACTTCTATATTTTTCTTATTGTCAACAAAACCAACAACGTGACACTATCCCAGAAGTCCATTTGTTCTTTGTGAAGAAATTAGTAAAGAATCTTCGAAACAGATCAAAAAAGGCTGAACCATTTTATAAAAGCTGCTTGGGCACTATATTTTTTGGAAATATTACTCAAACAGGACTAAATAATGGATTGGTTTGGGACTATTTTCAGAAGTGGATTAATACACAGTTGGTGGGGTAGTGAGTATTTACAGCAGTGGGAATTTCACACAGTACAACAGAGTGTGTTTTATTGTTCTGGTGTGAAGAAGATGCGAGGCACATGGCCTATGGTTAGTGACATGTTGCCTTGAAACGGGTTTTCAGCCAACTGTAAATGTATAGACTCGTGTACTGTTCAAATAGCCGCAAGGTATCTTTGAAAATAAAGAAATTTCACACCTAATGATGAGGTAGTAGAAATTACTGTGGCCCAAAGTCCATTCTCCAAACAGAGTGACTTCAGAGCTTAATCTTTGCCAGACCTGCGCTCAACCAACAGAGTCTCTGTAAGGCTGAACGGATACAGCTGACGACATTGTACCTGCCAACAGTCCAGCCCTATCTTCTTTGCCTTGCAGCAATAAGGTATTCATGGGAAAACTTTCTCTGTAGACCTGACATATCTGTTCAATCAACTGCAGTAAACAAGAAAAATTGATTTTTCCAATCCCTGAGCCTTTGTCGAGCTCTCTCTCTCTCGCTCTCTCTCTCGCTCTCTCTCTCGCTCTCTCTCTCTTTCTCCCGGAGTGTAAATGGTTGTTCCTGGACTTGGCCCCGCACTGTGAATTCTTGCTTAGATGCCCCATGTGTTCCAGCACACTTCCAGCAGTATTGTCAGAGCTTGGCAGCACAGCACTGATAGAGCTGGCAAACACTGAGACGTAATGGCATCTTGGTATGAGCACTCTCTCATCTGGAGAGGGGGGAGGCCTGGATATGGAATGAGATTAGGTAAAGTACGGGCAGACATAACAAGAGAGAGAGAGGGCAAGAAACAGGTTAGCTGTTCATCAGTCAGGTAATATGTTTAGAGTTATGTTTTCATGCACAGTGGAGTATTCATTAGAAAGACTTGTGCTCATGTTCTCATAGAGGAATGTAATTATAGCACCATCCATCTGTCTGTCCATCTGTGTGTATTTGTGTCATCAATTTCACTGACTGACCACTGTGCTCCCTCTCCCTCCCTCCCTGTTGCTAATTTCATACCTCTTTCCCAACATCCCTCTGTTCCTCCATCACTTCTTCCATCTGATTCTCTAAGTTTTCGCTCGCTTTCTTTCTCTATGTTACATTTTCTCTTTTCTCGTCATCTTTCACAACCAGTCTGTGTTTCACATAATGATGGTTGAGATTTTGCATCTGAACCTACTTTGAATGTTTACAATATGTAAATAGCTGTTCATGTCCATAAGAAAACTAAAGAAAATTATTAATTCAGTTCAGTACCAACTAATAGACATGAAGATCAAAAGAACAATAGCTTCAAAGTGTTTTAGAACAAACATTTAGGGTTTTAGAAATTGAATTGGTATTTCCATCATATGTCCCGATAAAACCAATGAAAGTAGGGAGCAGCTTGCTCTTATGAAGACTTGTATGTGTATGTGAGAGTTTAAGAAAAATGGTCCTCTAAAAGTGGAGGCATAAAAAAGTAGATCATCAGCATACAGTAAGATACCTTCAGACATGTCTAAGGCATGTCTAAGCCTAAGAAAGATATTTTTGGTGTGACTTTGTAAAAATATAAAGTCTATGGGAAGTCTTTACTTGTGTATGTGCTGTTTGAACAGCTTTTTTCTTGGCTACTATTTTGTAATCCTGTATCTATTTTTCATAATACATCCAAAGGTAAGGGGGTGACTGTCACTGATCTACACAGATACCATTTCAGCATCTCTTGTTTCATCCCAGGATCCTGACAAATGAATGCATATCTATACTGGACAAGTACAAAATTAAATGACCTACATTGCAAATGTTCAACAAAAAGTCATGGTGTAGAGGTGGAGGTGGTGAATGACCATACAGCTTGTGAGGACAGGCTTCTCTGTCAACACTGGCTTTCTTTAAAATTTAACCAAGATGAATATCTTTGCCTATTACACTTCAGTGCAAGCCCGCCGGCACTGGCCACTTTTGTTGACCCTGAGAGTCATGAGGAATTTCAGTCAGGAGGTCCCGTCTCACCAGCTCCTCCTCTCACCCTCCCTCCCTTCTACTCCTCTTGTTCCCTTTTCCCCCTCCATCCTTCTACCCATCTACCCCCTCCTCTTTCTCCTTTGCCCGGCTGGGCCAACAAGAGGCCTGTAGCCACGTCAGCCTACAGACGATGCTACAAAGTCAACACACAGACACACACACAGCATAGTTATTATGTTTTAAAGGCATCTATGCTCAGGTTTGAAAGAGGCATTCTTGCTTCGTAATTACATGCAGCACCCAGCCATTATTTTTAGTGATATTAGATAGTTTATTGAATCAACAGTCAGCTGACACTGGCCAGCTGGGGCCTTTCAGACCTGTGTTTACCTACAAGGGCCAGTCTAAGACACAAGCCACTGTGTTTAAGGCCAGATGTCAGCCTTCATGACACACTCACTATTATCTTACACACTTTTCTGGAGTGGATAACCCTACCAGCTAGGAGGGAGGGAAGGAGGAAGGGGGGCAGAGAGAGTGGTGAAGTGGGATGATAATCAAGTGAAGTGATGGAGATGTGGATGAGACCAATGCACATGCATTAAGAGTATTAATGCCTGTACTATAAGTGGGTGAAAGGACAGCTTTTCTAATGCTGAGATGATATAACAGAGGAAGAATAATGGATGTCTATGAAGCGATAGAGAGAGGGAGTGGTGCGATGTGTAGGTGAGGCCTCAGGAAGCATGTGTTGTCCAGATGCTGATCATAAAGACAGAAAGGGGGAGATGAAGCCTAACCCTAGAGCTGCAGGCGGCAGAATAACGAGGCTGCTGCTTACTGTAAACTTCAAAATAGGAATGAGGAGACACAGCAGGAGGCAAGAAAGAAAGAGATACAGAGGTACTAAGGGATAAGGAGGGGGATAGAAGCCCAAGAGCCTAGATTGTTGTATCTTTGTATGTATCACATGCTGTGTGTGTGCATCCCCTTTTCCAGATAGACAAAATCTTCATAATCCTGTAGTTTGAGAGACATCAGCTAGGCACAGCTGAGGCATTTGACAGGAACTGCGAAAGCTCTTTGACTTGGCACTAGGGTCACAGTGCATTACAGTTCAGCTGCAGTGGCTGATCTTGCCTGAAGGTAGAGGAAATTGAGGAGAAGGAGCACATAGTTGCCTCCCGGAGGAGGACGTACGTGTCTAAAATGAAATGTGACAGAGGAGACGATGTCCCATAGAAATGAAGGAGAGCACTAAACAGCGTTCGTAAACGGTGTAGGCGACGATGACTTTACTCCAGGCTGTTTTCTTGTCGTACTTTGCCTGATCAAGCATGAAGGAGTCCCATAAGGAAAGCCCTTCGTTTGTTTCCCTGTTGTGTACATCACCAAGTTTCACATTTCCAGAAATCATAAGGCGTGCAGAGATGTAGTGTTGGTAATGGAAAATCACAGTGCACTCAGAGTCCTGAGCGCTCAGAGAGGCTGGGCAGTGGGAGGGGCAGATTTGAAGGATTGTGAAAAACAAGAGCCAGTAAGCAACCTCAGCACTAAAGTAGGTATGTATCATCCTCAGTAGATGCATTTTGTACTTTTATCACCCTGCAGAAGCTGTGATATATATATATATACAATCATTTGGGTTTTGACCACAACAGCTTCATGACACTAGCTAGAGCTACAAAACTAATGCTTCCCCTTTATTGGTAAAATCCGCAGATTTATTGGACTAATTGTTCCAACATTCTTTTTCTACTATTCCTAAGACATGCAGACACCAGTGCTCTCTTCTTTTGTTGACAACCTTCGACCTTTACCGACTGAATACCTGGACACAGGAAGCATATTTCCTGCCAAGAAGAGCCCGTAAAAATACGTAAAAGACTTCCAGTCAGATTTATATTTCTTATGATTTTGTGAGCCGTGAGTCATTTACCATTTTAATGCATCGTGCGTAAAAACAAAGTCAGCCTGATTTGATGGTTTGGATGGGTTTTAATGAGCTGTTTAAAAAAATGTTCATTCTTAATCGATGAGAACGCTTTGGAACAATTATGCACATTTTCAGTTTATGTTTAGCAGTAAAATAAAGTGAAGTAAACAAAAAATCCACTTTTCTTTCACTCTCTTTAATCCCCTCTTTTTCCTCTGCCCCACACTCGCTCTTCCTGTCTCGTATACTCCTCTATGAACTGTATGTTCCCACAATCTGTACCATGCATTGTTCTATACTTCCCAGAAGTCCCATCATTTTAAATCCCTGCCTGGAGCTGAGTCTGTCATTGGGAGATGGCGTGTAGGAACACATTTATATCCCTGAGCGTTGTGCAGTTTAGTGGTTGAAGAAGCATGTAAGTGTGTGTGTGCAGATCTACTCATTACTAGCGAGTCAGGTGTTTCAGTGTGTTTCCAACCTACGATAAAAATAAAAAAAAACACAACAGCTAGTCATTAAGGGTGGCCTCTTCCTTTATTGCTCTCAAGGGCAGTTATGCACTAATACACACGTGCACATGCTTGCACACACTTGTTTACACACACTCAATCACATACTTTTCAAACGTTTAAAACCACCACTTGTGTAGCACACAAATCACCAGTCACACCGCTGAAAAACAAACATGCCCAAAAATGAATGTCTATATGTTTTGTAACACATCTGTCAAGTGTAGGCACGCACGCACACGCACACGCATGCACACACACACACACACACACACACACACACACACACATTAAAATTATTGACCACTGTCTCCTTCAGGCTTCTGCAGCTGCTGCTTTTGTTGGATGAAGAGTTTATCTTTCTAACTGAAGATGATTGAAATTCCAAACAGGAGAGAGCGCTGCTTCTTTCTGACTAACCTTTGTGTGTAATACAAGACTGTGCATGCATCTGTGTTATTTTTCCATGTGTGTTATTTGAGCCGTGTGTTTATGTGATCTTATGAGCATCTGTGTACCTGTATGTGTGTGTGTCTTCGGAGAGAGAACAGGTGTTTCTGCGTTAGCATTTGTCCTAAATGTGGGTAAATGAAGAGTGTCAACACTGTTATCTTCTATGTTGAGGGTGAACTTGCTGAAAATACAAAGACACGGGGCACAGGCGTGTGCGTTCATGAGTGTGTGTGTTTCTATCTCTGTCCAGCCAGTCTAAAATTGGGTGCGATTTTGGAGAGAGTACAGCAAGGAATATTACAGCGAGCAGTGGAAAACTCCATCTCATTAAGTATATGAGTGTGTGTGTGTGTATGTGTGTGTATTTGTATGCGCACATTCAAGTACAGGGTTCTGCCTCACATTCTGTTGACCTTTCCTCCCTAAATGGCAATTTAAACGCAGAGCAAGGGGGAGACAGGTGACATTTATTTTTCTGATGCTCCCAAATGTCTAAGTGATAGCGAACTGCAGCTTGTTTACGGTTTTTAATTTCTCTTACATAAATTTATATGTGTGCACACACACACACACACACACTTTCACCTACACATACAGTAGCTACAGTGTCTTCTCTGAGTCAGAGTGGAAATCTCTGTGAAGAAACAGCGATGCAGAGTGCAAACCACAGGAGTGACAAACAAGCAGCTGCGACTGTGCTAAATTTTACACTGACATCATTTGCTTACAGGTATGAGTCTGTGTGTCTGTGTAAGCTGGTGTGTTGCCAGTCTAACTTTTGTAATATTTTGGTGTCAAGTTGTTTACACATAGTGCATCAATATTCACCTGCAGCCTGAGTTAGTTCTGCTTATTTGAAGCTTTTGTGCACAAGATTCACCTGATTATTTGATCGCATCCAGCAGCCACAGTGGTTAGAGAAGTGAAAGCCCGTCTCCAGAGGAGGATTAGAGTGAGCTCGGTGTACCTGTCTGGTTATTTTTTTTACCCACAGTGCCTCAGAGTAATGTCTGTCTGCACTGTGACTCTTCAGACTTTGTCTATGCTCCAGCAGCATTATTAATTAGGCAGTCAGGAAGCTTTGCAGCACTGAGGCTGCCTGCTGTAACATGAGACAGTAATTAGACAAATCTGGAAGAAGCCTGAGCATCTTCTTCTTTAACATGCTGTCTGAATGGCATGGATCATCACTTCCATGTTACCCCAAGCTAAGGACAGTTTGCAGCTTTCTGCATTAATGTTTGAATCTGCTTCACATCCTATTTTCCCAGAGGCTCTCATACCTGAAAACAGTCCTGACAAGCAATGAGGCTTGTGTCCGCCCAAAGACAGCTGTTTAAGTGTGTCATGCTAAATGTGTAGTGGATGCACTTCCAATAGACTGCGTGTTAGTTTTAAGGAGAGTAACCGTGGCTGTTCTGTTGCAGGATGCTTGGTCAATAGTCTGCTTCATTTGAATGACATCCTGTGTTGTCTGTGTTGGTGTTTCAGGGCGGCAACAGACCATAATATGGACAACACCACTGCTATGTTGAGAGAATGGCTGAAGAGAGCCCAGAGTGTCTACCACTACGTGGAGTGGAGGCCCATGGAGGAGCCGAGGTGAGAGTCAGACTTGGGTTCTGTTCTTGATTTGTTCTGGTTTGCTCCCATATGTGTTTTCTAATGTGATGGTGTATTTTATCAGGTCTTATACAGACGAGTGGGGTCCAAAGCACTGGCCTCCCTCTAGATTCAACCATGTGATGAAGCTGAGACAGGCAGCGCTGAAGGCTGCCAGGGAACGATGGGCTGACTACATACTGGTAAGCCGTAGATATGCTTTTCTTTAAGTATAAATATGCAATCATGTGTCGAGGAATTGGCCATTTATAGCAAATGGTTATAACTTTAATAAATTCTTGAAAAATAACAAACAAATATAAATAATAAATAACTTTAATTAATAAACGTTAATCATCATTACCCAGAATATAGCAGACAAGAATGAGACTAGGATGGTGTATGGAGCTGTGGCAGTTGGCATGAGTGCATCAGCAGAGTATCTGTAAGAAGTTTTAGATTACAGAGTGACAGCTTTGCTGTATATCCGCATGGATACAGGTGGATGCTACTAGTCAGCTGATAGCCGCACAGGTCGTGAAGGAGCCAGTGATTGTGAAGCATGAATGAAACAGCTGATACCAGAATTCAAGTTTGACTTCAATGCTTTACCTGATGCTACGGCCCATTACATTTAGCACTTCAAAGCAAATCAGTGGGTCATTTGTTAGATGACACAGGGATTTATAATAGATATATTTGATATATTTTAGAATTTACATTACGATGAGTGACTTGACCCTCTCCCCTCTGTAGTTTGTAGACAGTGACAACCTGTTGACGAACCCTCGTGTGCTGAACCTGATGATGGCTGAGAACATGACCCTGGTGGCTCCCATGTTAGAGTCTCGCTCTCTCTACTCAAACTTCTGGTGTGGCATCACCCCACAGGTACAGTTTAAACTTTAACTTCATCCATATGTCTGTGCATCAGCTAGATTTATGACCTCAACCTGGTGTTCTTCATCTCTCTCCTCTCCGTCAGGGTTACTATAAGCGAACCCCAGACTACCAGCCGATCAGGGAGTGGAAGCGGCTCGGCTGCTTCCCTGTTCCCATGGTGCACAGCACCTTCCTTTTAGACCTGCGTCGTGAGTCCAGCAGGGACCTGACTTTCTACCCCCCTCACCCAGATTACAGCTGGGCATTCGATGACATCATGGTGTTTGCTTTCTCAGCACGTCAAGCGGGTCAGTCTGAAACTCGCAACAAACTACCAGAATTGTGGCAGGGGTGTAAATGCCTCATGGCAGCTTCAGTCTGATGGAGTGAGGATCGTTAGTGTTTTCATTAATTTATTGGCAGTTGATTGCGAAACTGGTTTTGCTATAAAGCATGTGTGTGCTGCAGTATAACACTGAGGGCTTTTTATATAATTCATGCACATGTGTCAGATTACGGCAGATGAGTGAGTGCAGAGATAAATGGAGCCATGTGTGGATCTTGACTGTGCATGTGTATTCTTGGGAAGTGTGCAACAATATCAGTGTTGTTACATTTTTGTGTGTGATGCGGGTAATCATCCACTGGGAACAAACAGGCACAATAAAACCTTCATAGACAGCAAGTGTGTTCAGCATATGTCCTCCAACTCCGTAAACAGTAAACACATAAAAACATTTGCACAAATGCATTTGCACAAATTCTCTGATCCTGTCAGACAGATATACAAATACAAAGAGAAGAGACACAGTTCCTTCCATCCCACATTAGATTCAGCACTAACAACAATGCGTTAAATTATACATGCTGTTATACAGTGAAATATCCAACTTCTGACAAAAGGGATCAAACAAGCAAACAAATTGAATTCATAAGAAAATAAGATGCAATTTTGTTCATTTGAACACACTCAGGAGGTTTCTGCAACAGCCCAATAGCTTATAGAAGCTAATATTAGCTAATGCTAGCAGATGTTTGTACAGTGTTGTTCTAATGACTCTCTCTAATTCTGTTGTGTGTTCCCAGGTGTGCAGATGTATGTGTGTAACAGAGAACACTACGGTTTCCTGCCTGTCCCTCTCAAGGCACAGCAAAATGTGGAAGATGAAAGCGAGAGTTTTATACACACCATCACAGAGGCTTTGAGTGAGTAAACACACACACACACACACAGACACACACACAAACACACACACACAGACACGCGCGTTTTCCAGCTGTTGTGACTCCACTATCCGTCACTCCTTGATTACTTTACCTCTCATGTTTGTTTCTTCTTCTCCTTGACCTCCATGACACTCCTTGATTGCATCCTGTCAACCTGCTTTGCTTGTACTGTCCCTCCATCTCCTCCCCCCTCACTTTGTTTATCCAACCCCCACCTCCCTCTCATTTTCTCTCCCCCTTTGGCCTCCTTCACTGCTCTTCTCTCAGCTCAGATTATATATAAAGAAAATTAAATAAACCACCACAATCCAGGGGAAATTCAGTATTTCTCTGATCCTGTTTTTGCTGTTTTAACCTTTCGCCTCCTTCCTCTTTCTTTCAACAGTCGACCACGACATCGAGCCCTCTGAGCACCTGTACTCTTCGCCATCACTGCAGGACAAGATTGGCTTTGATGAAGTGAGTTATGAGTGTGCCGGCTCTGCCTGGAACAACAGGGGCTCAACAACTTCTGTGTCCCTGTCTATTTACTGTTAGAAGCAACTCTCACTTCCTGTTTTTGTCCCAGTTTGCTTCCTTTTCTTATGTCTCCTTCTGCTCCATCCTTTGCCCTTGCCCTCTCCTCAGAACTAAAAATTCAGATAAGAACATATTTTATCTTAAATGAATATGTCTCCATTTTTTTCTGTTCAGATTCTCCTGATCAACCTGAAGCGCCGGCTGGACAGGAGAACCAGGATGTTGAAAACAATGTCCTCGCTGGGTCTACATGCGACACTGACAGACGCAGTGGACGGCAAGTAGGTCACAAACACACAATCCTGCACGCGCTCAATGATGTGAGCTGAGGGTTGATTTAACCCAGAACTAATCTCCTCAATAAAAATGACATTTTCCAACCTCAAACATCCGATGCACTCTGTCTCCGCTCCCTGAGTGTCAGCTGCGATAACGTTCAGTCTTCTGTCTCCTCTGTCACAGCTTTTCTGACATCTATATTCAAACATCCTGTCTGAACAGAGATTTGGTGTTTGCAGCGAAATGTTTGACTTTCCCTCCTCGGCGCTTGCTTTAATCCTCTGATGACAATGTCGTAATCCTTTTTCCAGCCTTATTTTTTCTGACAACACGTATAACTATATAACTAACTATATATATATATCGTTGCAACCCGCTGGGGTTTGGCTTTACTGTGTTTTTCTGTGAAGCGTTTCATGCTAACGACCAACGCAGCTACATAGAAGTGTGTAGATACATGAAATACTTCTTCTCATTACTGCCGCTTCTCAATCTCTCTCAGGGCTCTGAATACGTCCCAGTTGCAGGCGCTGGGAATAGAGATGATGCCGGGCTACAAGGATCCTTACTCTGGTCGAGTCCTGACCAGAGGGGAGATTGGTTGCTTCCTCAGCCATCACTCTATATGGACACAGGTGAGGGAAGAGATGTCTATTGTACTGCACAACATGGGGATGAAGGGTCGAGTACTGAACAGGTTACTGAATCCCTTCCAGCTTTACGACTGTTGTTCTGGAGCTGACTCTGACCTCGGACCAACTCTGAATCAGAAAACAAAAATAAACTGGAAATGTTCTATCAATGGAGACGCTTGGCACATTCAACCCACCTGATTCTAGTACATACAGCTGTGTATATTGTTCTGCATATCTATGATCAGCCAGTGATTAGATATATACAACATACAAGGCAGAGAAATGTAGTTACTATTCCACACACATAGAAATAAAGAGGGTGAAATAGCATTGCATGGCCTTTATTACATCCAGCTATATTTTGGACATAAGTGTATTCCTCATTAGACAAGATGAGATCATAATTTGATAAGAGATAGGAAATTAGATAAGATTAGCCAAGAGACTGGCATGGATGTCACAATCAATTTTGCAAAGCCACTTCCATGTCTCCCTGTGTGTGTGTCAGAAAACTGATGGAGTGATTAATAATGGAAAAGACAGGGACAAAATAAGCCACCTCTGTGAACGTCTAACGTTAAAGTGAATGTTTGTGTTTGCTTTCTGATTATCAGGTGATAGAGCGTGGCCTCCAGAAGGTTCTTGTTTTAGAGGACGACGTGAGGTTTGAGCCCAGGTTTAAACGGCGGCTACAGGCCATAATGGATGC
>NW_019524906.1:818915-823915 GCF_002814215.2 Seriola lalandi dorsalis | reverse complement strand
ACATCTGAGGAGATGGAAACAGAGATGCTTTGACTTTTCTGCTTGAAAAATAACTGAAATTATTAATCCATTATTAAAACAGTCGATGTTCAGTTAACCAACTGGTGACTAAATTGACTAATTATTTCAGCTCTAATTCTGCTACACATTTTACACATATGACATATGATCAGCTTATATAATATGAAGTGATGTTTTTGAAAAAAAAGAAATTCTCAACAGCATCTTAAGTAGTTTCAAACTGGCTTCAACTAAACCAATGTCAACAAGACTGAATACTTCCTCCACCACTGGTTATAGCATATAGAGTGATAAAAACATCCCTGTTACAAAAGATTCTGGCTGCAGTCAAAAGAGTTGTTCCCCTATTTGACATCCTGTAAACTTGCTGTCTGTGTTGATATTAAATTCCGGTACATCCAGTATGTACATCAGAGCTTCCTTCCTTCTTCTTCCGTTAGGTGACCTTTGGTATAGATTTCAATATTCATAAACACTAAGTGAGAAATTGCCTACCTCTTGCCACTATTTGGGAATGCCAGTGTGTGAAGCTGCGTATTACAATGATTTCCTTGTATTTTAAGTCATTTATAAAGAAAAAAATCACAACTATTCACTGTTGATTTTCCCTGTTTTATATCGTACAGTGAATATCTTTGGGTTTTGGACCGAAATGTTTGAAAAAATGTAATTGAAAGTGAAAATAATCCTGACTTGCTGATACAATCATTATTAAATTGTGGCAAATCTTCTTAACATCTCTTATACTTCTTTTCCCTCTCCCCATCCCTCCCTCATCCTCCGCAGCACTGATTACATGTCTCACTTCGAGCCGCGGGACCTGAAGGCCTTCTCCGTCGAGCCGCTGCTCATCTATCCCACCCACTACACCGGAGAGCCGGGCTACATCAGCGACACGGAGACCTCCACCATCTGGGACGACGAAGCCGTGGCCACAGACTGGGACCGGCAGCATGCCCGCAAGACGGCCCAGCAGGGTCGCATCCGGCCTGTGGCCCAGAACAGCGTCACTGGAGACTCGCCGCCTCCTGCAGCTCGAGCATCACGTGACGAACTCTGATACAGAGACCAGAGACTCACAGAGAAAGACTCGTGTTGACGAATATACCATGTACACACAGTGAATGTCACGTGTACACTCACTTGAAAAGACACTTGAACTACAAGCCGAGATACTGTACATGCATTTACACACATACACATCACACACACACACGCACGCACACACACACACACACGCTGGTATCCACATGGATAAAAGGAGAACTGAAATGTCAATCTAATCTGCTGTGTGATGAGAGGGCACTGAGGAGTGGAGGAAGAGGAAGAAGAGCAGAATCTAGGACGGGGGCCAGCCGGCCTTTGACAAAAGCTTTATTTATTCCCCATGTGCCTCCTCATGTGGAGACAGTTAACGGCCTAAGAAAACTTAAGCAACACATGGAAGACAGCTAACATCATTTGCAGGACATGAAACTAAAAAAAACATTCTCACAAATCAATTTTTCTATTGTTTAAAAAGATTATTGTTATTTAAAAAGAACAGATGTGTTGTTTTTTTTTTATATGGACAGCCAAGGAATAAAAGAATCTTAACGCTGTCTGAAAAAACTCTGAAGTATGTGCGTGTGAAACTGTGTAAAACTGTGTGTACCAGCATGCACGCGGACACACATACATGCATATAAATGAAGAACTGAGCGTGAAAGAGGGAGGCTGATAGTGTCACGGCTTCAGATGATGTTAGACACGCACGCGCACACACACACACACACACACACACACACACACACACACACACACACACACACACACACACACACACTGAGAGTACACCCCTTTCATTCCAAGCAGCAGGGCAGTAATGGATGTTATTAGGGCCCAGTGTTTCTGTCATGGCAGATATCTCACTTGCACAGCAGGCTGGTCCTGCTACTAAGCATTGCAGAACAGCAGATAATACAGTAGTACATTACATGTAGCCTGCAGGGTGTATGACGTGCAGTTTCATCCACTTCAGACCCCCGCTTTGTTAAATATGGATTATTGAAATGTTCATGTCCTCAACATAGGCTGTTCCTCGTTCAGTTATGGTGCTGGACTGAACCAATAAAACAACTTCTCTATTTCTGTGTTTTGACTCACTCTGCAGCATAAACTGACACAGATGTTGCCTATCTTCTTACAGTCATTTAGATTATTATTGGATTATTGGGATTGCATAGAGTTTGGAGACGGAAACAGATGATAAGATCCCAGGCCACATTCAAACCCATGACAGCAAAGCAACAACAAGAAATGCACTGCACTCTCTGTGTGGGACTTGAATAGGGCTTTCATTAACTAATGTATATTATTGTTTAACCGGTTGAAAAGCAAGCATAAACTTGCTGCAACTGTTCCCATGACCTTCTGATGTTTCCTAGCGTGGAAGACAAAGAATTTTCCTTCCTTAAACCTCCTGAAAACAAGCCTCGTAGCGTTAAATGAAATGGTGGTAAAACATGAAAGACGCTGCAACCTTCCAATAAATCCGGAGGTTTGAGTGGTGATCATGTCGCTGGAGGACAGTCAGTGGGTGTGTTGGCTCCCACCGTTCACTGGCTGAGTGAAATTCTGCTCACTGTTTTATAGTTCCTGTCTGCTGCGGGATCTGACAGGGAGAGGGATGGAGAGGTGGGGGGAACGGGTGAGTAGGGAGTGGAGGTTGTGGGGCAAAGGGTGTTGGTGGAGGTTATATGTGATGTGGTGAGGTAGGAGCTGAAAGAGAGAAAGTGTTGAAGGGTGAAGAGGATTGTTAAACACAAAGGAAATCTGTTTAAATATTATTATCCTGCAGTTGGGTTGAGATGTGAGACAAAACTTTAAGATAATTCCTTTGCTATTAGGTGTTTTTCTTATTTGATTCGTGCTATCGCTAATCCTGCTTAAACACTGAACAAGCCTTTCTTATTATTGCTGTTATGCTGAAGAAAATAGTTCCTTTATAATTCCTTTATTTGCAGGTTTGTTTCCTCAGATATTCTCCCTTTTCAACGCTGCAAAAGATGCAAAGAGAAAGATTATGCTGCCATCTGCTGGTCACACGTGGAATGGCAGCTGGACTGTTGTACTTTTTTCTGTTTTGTCGGGCCTGTCAAATATCACACCTCATATAATCTAATATAATATAGTATATATCATGACTGACAGGAGACTTTGATCAGGCAACTTGCTGGGGAATACTCTGTATCTGTCAAACACATATACACACACACACATACACACACACACACACACACACACACACACACATATTATCCTTAAACAACTAATGGTTTCTCAGTACTACTAGTACTACTAGTAAGACAAAAGGATTAAGCTTTTAATGGACGAGTCTGTCCACAGATACAGTTTGGATTTGACAGTCACACATCACACATCACTCCTCCTCCTTCTCCTCCTCCTCCTCCTTCTTCTTCTTCTTCTTCTTCTTCTTCTTCTTCTTTTTCTTCTTCTTCTTCATCTTCTTCTTTTTCTTCTTCTTCCTCCCTTTCTCATCTGCAGAACAGAGTAATGCTGGTATTTTATGGAGGGATTCTGCCTTCAGGTAAGAGAAATGTTACAATACCTGATACAGAATTATTATTTCAGGACGTAAATGTGACAACAAACATCTTTTAACTGTATATTTGCTGGAGAGACTGTGTGCTTTCAGGTTTACTCCTAGACTGTTGGAGATTAAATATTGACACACAGTATCAATAATATGTTAGCCTTGGGAGTTCTAGAGGAACACTGTCTGTCTAATTCCTCGACCTACATTCACGTGTGTGTGTGTAAGGGTGAAAACTCATGTTTGCAAGCTTTTATGTTTCTCTGTTATTGTGTGTGTGTGTGTGTGTGTGTGTGAGTGTGTGTGTGTGTGTGTGTGTGTGTGCGTGTGTGTGTGTGCGAGTGTGTGTAACAGACACACACACACACACACACACTAACACATACAGGCAGGTTGTGTTTTTCGATGGTTGATTCCAGGCAACTCATTTTCCCGCTGTATGAAAATCAACCAGCAGAGGAGTTATGTCTGAGTTATCTTTCTTTATTCAGTCAAAGTCGTGCAATTGAAGTGCAGACTTCAAATCATTAAACACAGACATGATGTTCACTGATGTTGATATTGATTCACATTAATATTAATGTAAATCACTGATGAGTTGCAGTAAATTGGATCAAGCTATCACTATGCTTGTCATGTAATCATTTCTTTTACATTTGATACCTTTACACAACATCTAATAATCATTTGGCTTGAGTTGGAAAACATCAATGTAGAAGTCTATGATGTGAAGCAATTATTAAACAATAATGAGTGTGTTGTCAAAGCTCATACCTGACCTTGTATAACATGATTCAACCTTTCAAATCATAAAGTATATTATATCTGATACTAATTGTTGAACATGTCACAGAAATCTCAGGTGATTAATTGATCTCCCCCACACCTTTGTCCTGTCAGATGTTCCTACACTCCAAGGTCAATACAAAAACCAAACTATTGGGTTTTATCAAACAGATGTATACACTACTGGTGTCTAGTTTCAAAAGTGGTGACTCAAAATTACGACCAACATCGCAAAAAGTCTTTTCAGTTGCGTAGAATTGGATGGATCAGGAAGTCCAGCATGAAACATCACTGGAAAGCAGCAGAGTTTGACCTCTGGAGATGATCATGTAGTATGACATTTGGAGGCACACGGACCAAAAGGTCACGAGTAGGACAAAGTGTCATAGGACTACAGATTCCTCTGTCTTGAAAGAGCAATGGTTCTCAGCTGTGAGCCCCAAAAATAAAGCAATGTCTACTTGTGACTTGTTGTCACAGGCTGCATGAGTTATCACAAGCGTAAGTGGAAATTGATTCCCAACCTGTTTTATGCGGATACGTTTCAGAGGCCCAGAGAGGTAAAATGATCCTATACTTTTAAAAAAAAAGAGCTCTT
>NW_019524906.1:811339-818895 GCF_002814215.2 Seriola lalandi dorsalis | reverse complement strand
GGGGGGGGGGAGTAGATTAGATCTGATTTATCAGAACACTTGTGACAGTTAAATTTTCCCGTCTTTACTGATAATCCTGTTAGTGCATGTGGTGTGCAAAGATAATACATGTAAATGCAAAACAGAGACATCTTAGTCATCAAACGGAGCATCGTGATTTGTTAGTATTACTGGCAGTGATTGCAATACTTGGTGCTTCTCTATGTAAAAAAGTGATATGGTTGCGTAAGGGGGTGAAATGAGTCAGTGATGCTGTGCTGAGCAGGGAAGAAACTGGTGACTAACGGTAACACATAAGCACATTTATGTACGCACATGCACACACACGTAGGCTACATGTCTTTGAAAAGGCTAAGGAAGCAAAAGAAAAGAAAAGAGAGAGAAGGAAATGGAAAAAGATGTCATTGTTGTTGAAACACTCAGTGCCTCTACCTCCCCAGCTCCTTTTGTTTTTCCTTTTTCTCTCCATCAATTATCCAGAGAAAGTGTCTGTTGTCTCCCTCTGTTCTCTTCCTCACACTGATAATGAGTAACTGTTCAGTGTCAACAAGAGCTCCTCAGACCTCCACTCAGTGAGTGACTGAGTGTGTGTGTGTGTGTGTGTGTGTGTGTGTGTGTGTGTGTGTGTGTGTGTGTGTGTGTGTGTGTGTGTGTGATAATCCTATGTAATAATGCCTGACAACGATTTTTTTTTTAAATGAGAGAAACTGATGTTTAAATAAGAATTGAGTTCACTTGACATGTTGGAGTTCATTGTGTGTTCTGTGTCCTGTGTCGACCAGCAGAGAGCAGTGTGGAGTTGTGAACGTTTGAACTGACATCTTACTCCATTATTTATCATCTGTCTTGTTCTAGTTGTTGTTATATGTTTTCAGTGGTGGAACTCAGTTAAGTACATTTACTGATTTACTAAATAGGATTTCAACCTGTCCTTACTTTCACCTGAGTATTTACATTTCCATACTTCTACTCAACTATATTTCAGAGGCGAATATTGTACTAATGACTCCATGTTTATTTGATAGTTTTAGTTGCTAGTTTCTTTTCAGATTGAGATTTACATACAAAACATATGGTGCAGTTTTATGAATCATACAACCCAACAATATATTAAGTAATTAGCATTAGCTCCTCATGCAGTTACTGCATTAAAATGCTGCTGTAATGCTGTGACACTGACAGAGGCTGGTTATACTTTTGTACTTTGAATCAATTAAAAGCTTGAATCTGAATTCTACTTCCACCACAGCGCTTTTTTTCTTATTTACTTAAGATTTCTGCTCCTTTTATGCATGATTTGCTATTGTGTTCAATAGAGATGTCTCCTTTTGTGTGCCAGTGTTTGGGATTGTGAGAGGGAGAAAATGAGAGCAAGAGAGAGAGAGAGAGATTTTGTTTGTACTGACCCAGGCTGAGGGGATCTTGAGTGTGTAGTGTGTATATGTGTGTTGTCAGAGTTTTAGAGAGTTTTGCCCTGCCAGCTGTGTAAACTTGTGCTGGCCACACTGCGACTGTGTCAGCACCCTCAGACGGAGGCAGAGGAGAGAGGCAAGAAAAGTTGAGGAACAAGGAGAACAAGTTACACTGAAGGGTAAGATATATGTTGATGGGAGATAAAAAGAGATGAAAAAGAAAGTAAAGAACTTAATCTTAATCTAGATCCCTCATCTCTGTCACTGTGAAAGCTTCCAAGAGCCGAAGCTGAAGTGATTTGAGGTGTTACAGAAAAGAAGCACAGCACCCAGCACAACAGAGAGAGGAAATGGAGGAGGAAGGGGGAGAGGAAGGGGGAGAGGAAGGGGGAGAGGAAGGCTGAGAGCGGAGGCTGGTTCAGTGGAAGTCCATCCAGACAACAGAGACAAGGCAACGTGTTTACTCACTCTTTCTGCCTATCACGCTGTCATTCATTCCCGTCAGTCACTCAGGCACTAGAAGTCACTGAGTCATGGTCAGATGACTTTCTTTTTTTGTTTTTTTGTTGTCCCCTCTTCAGACACTTCAGTGGAGCTTTATTTATCTGGACTGATTAGAAAGGCATTTTAATGTTTGATGTTTTTTTCTTTCTTTATCCATGAGCTCCAACCATGAGTCAGTGCTAAATATAAACATACTTTAGGTGGAGTCTCATTGCATTTTTACGTGTCAAGGAGTTTAAGGAATTTTGTCATGCTGAGTCACAGCAAAGGTCTGAGTCACAACATAGCACAAGTGTTGGGGGGGACGCCATTTTCATTTTTGGTCACTTTATACTTCTATTACACAAGATTGAAGTGACAGCTGTAGTTATTAGTCACTTTTCAAACATGATAAGATTATAAAATACAATAAAAAAAACCCTTATAAAAACATTGTGTCTATTTGGGGCTCGGCTCCTTGTCATGTTTGGGATGAGTTGAGACTTTTCCAGACTGTAGATAACTGTATAAAAAGTAGTTAAAACTAGCTCCACTTCCACCAGCTATAACAGTAAAATGCCATTTATGTATTGATGCATCTATATTAACAATATAATCATGTAATATGATAATTCATCAGTCACAGGGGGCAAGTACTTTTACTTTTAATACTTTTAGTCCATTGTGCTGTAAATACTTACGTACTTTTACTTTATGTACACTCTTGAATGCCGGGCTTCTACTTGTGAAGCTTGTCTTGGTACTTTCAGTCAAGTAAATTCTTTAGTACTGAGCTGTCAGTGATTGAAAGAGGACTCCACTTGGGTGTTCGCATGTGTGTGTGTGTGTGTGTGTTGTGATGCACGTCCCTCTGCTACAGAGCAACTTCGCCGGATGCTTATCTGGCATCAGTGTTTTTCTAATGGTTGTTTATTCACCTGAGAAAACAGGATGTGAAGTCTGACTTCATGCTGCAGCTTTTAACTATAAGAAACAACTTTCTTCACACTTTGTACAATATTAACTGCTGAATCTATTTCTACAGTGTGCATGTGTGTGTGTGTGTGTGTGTGTGTGTGTGTGTGTGTGTGTGTGTGTGTGTGTGTGTGTGTGTGTGTGTGTGTGTGTGTGTGTGTGTGTGTTTGTCGGAGCACTGCCTGGTCCCAGATAATCCTCTTCACAGCAGCGGCAGTGTTTTACACATGACTGATTCTTATTCCTACTCTCAACTTGATCTCTCTCTCTCCCTCTCTCTCTATCTCTCTCTCACACACACACACACACACACACACACACACACACACACACACACTCCACATAATTGTTACACATTTATTATGGGTTGACCTTTGCCCTGCTGTCACAAATGCCACCAAGTTCTGCTGCATAACACAAAAATCAGTAACTTTATGAAAGCATCCACTCGTCTAAACACCGGATCCAGTAAAGTTTAATGCAAAAAAAAAAAAAAAAAGTCTGTGTATCACGTTTTACAAACACAGGGATGCATCAACACAGTTCTGGGAACAAATTCACAAAGAAGTTGAAGGAAGGAAGGAATTTGAAATGAAACCTCAGGGACAAATCGTGGCAAATGTCTTGAAACAATGAGTTATCTGGATTCTCTGTTTGAAGACAGTTTGGGATTCAGCAGGTCACAAACGAGACATGATACCAAAAGTCATGGAAAATAGCGGCCACTGTCAGTCATTCTTAGAAACTCTTCTATAGCATCCTCCTCTCTATCTCAGATTTCCCTTTTCTTCACATTCTTCCACAGTCAAATTCTCTTTAGTCAGAGGGCAGGTTTTTTTTTGTTTTTTATTAAGGGGGCTGGGCCACCAAGGTATAACTCCTCCCCTTCTGGCTGGGATGGATGTAGGGAGTTAGGGAGAGAAGGAGGGGGCAAGAGAAAGAGAGAGAGAGAGACAATAGACTTTAATCACTCATGTGGTTGAGAGCTGTTGGCAGGCTGAGTTCCACGCACGCTGAGAGGGAGACAACAACAAAAAAAAACAGAAGAGGGAAAGATTGAAACTGTATGTGGTGTACGGTGTGTGTGTGTGTGTGTGTGTTCGGTCAGTGGAAGGAGAGGAACAGGAAGGGAAAAGACTGAGACGGACAAATTGAGAGGAGAGTTATCATCAGTGTCACCTCTGAGCTGAAGACAAGGCAGTTAACAAGCAGACTGAGAAGAGAGGAGGAGGTGACCAAAGCACCACCTCAAGAGATCTCTCCACACTTCTACACGTCTTCATCCACCCTGCTGTCCAAACTGGAGTATGTCCTGCCATTCCCGTCACCCCTGCCGCTGATCCAGATGGTCAGCATGATCTCCCACTACCCTCTGGCCACTCTCATGCCTTGGCCTGCGAGTCCCCACCACCACTTTCCCAACCTTGACTGCACCCTGCTGCTGGAGGGGGAAGGAGGCGTCGCCCTGCAGAGGTACCAGCCTCGGTACCCGGAGAGCAGCCCACGACACTGGGTGAGTACAGCACATGCAGTACACGGCAGAATAATTGCGTCTGTTTATCGAAGTCTGTATTTATTTCTGGGAGGCACAGGTAGTCCCAGTCTTGTTAAACAGTCTGGCAGATGTTGGCCTTCGCTTGAATGGCCTTCCTGTGCTTTCTGTTGTTTGGAGAGCGAGTGAGGTGTCGCAGGGGATATTTGATGTCAAAAGGTTTTGATAGATTCAAGGATGGGAATGGGAAGTGGGATGTGTTTGGAAGATTGAGATAGCAAAACAAAAAACAATTCACTGAGGAAAAGGGATGGAATTACAGATAACGTGAGAGGCAGAGTGTTTGTGACTCCTCCAAGGTCTGTTTGTTGGACGTCTGTGGCGCCTGTGAGAAAGTAGAAGAGAGTGACAGGAGAAGAAAAATGTGGGAAAAGAGTGTGTATGTCTGTAATTATGTGTGTGCATGCATGAGGTGTTTGACTACAGCTGAGGAGTCAATCAAAGCAAATCTGTAGCCGGACTCAACAGTTCTGGCCTGGTTGGCAGTCACACGGTCAACTCACCGAAAACGGGGGTCATTTTAAAACCAAATGAAAACTCAAATCAAATACATCCAAACTCCTATCAATTTGCTCAGAGATCGGCGATTGGTTTGTCACTTCACCAGTGATTGTCCCGTGTTTTTTCAGTTCCTCTGTTTGACTCCTGCTCAGTGAAATTTTATGCAATAAGTTGACAGCTCATAGTGCAAAAATGAAAACTAGACAGTAACCTTTGGTGGCACAGACGAGAGGACAGCTGACCTCTTGTGAAAGGCAGTAAATTGCCATTCACTGTAACTACCGCTTAGTATGTGTATGTGTGTGTGTGTGTGTGTGTGTGTGTGTGCGCGTGCGTGCGTGCGTGCGTGCGTGTGTGCGTGCGTGCGTGCGTGTGTGTGTTGCTGACTGGTCAGAGTTCACAGAGAAGGCATTACTCACTTTTCTTCAGAAGCCATAACGCCTGCGTCAGCCAAAAGTAGAGCTTGACATTTCTTTACATTGCACTTCACGTCAGAGTCCATGTGTTTTGTTTATTTGCTTCTCTTTAATTCGTCTGTGAGCTCGCAGATTCCTCATCACACGTGATTACCAGAAAACAACCTGCAGTGACAGCTTATTCCAGCTTAGTTGTGGCTAATTGTTTTCCTGTGCACGCTTGTGGTATTGGGGACAAAGTGAAAATATTTTTGGTGTTTACAAATGACGCAGGGAGATTTTGTGAGAAGAGATGCTGAGGTCTGAAAACCGGCCTGCTGAAGTGTCCTTGAGCCATACACTGAATCCCAAGCTACTCCAGTGCTGGTGGTCTGAGACATCAAAAGGAACATTTCCAATCAGGGATCAATTTATTACCTCAATACCCCATTATACTTAGTTCAAAAATAAGCTAACCCTCTCAATGAGTGATTCATTTCATGACAATATAGCTCATCTATGTAAGTTTCTGTCACATGACTGTCACACACAACGGCGGTGCCTCTGAGTATGTGTTGAGTGCTGGGAGATCAACCTCCTCGCTGCCTATCTGACATCCTGACGCGTCCTCTCCCGTCTCACAGCACTGTTTCCGCCAATTGTTTCCAGGGGTAAGAAGACTGGAGGTTAGTTCGCAGACGCTCACGCTCTCCGCATGCTGCGAGGTTCATCACCGCATGCCAGAAGTTAATTCCATGTGACTGTTTTTACAGTATTGAGTTGTGATTGTCCTCACAGCTGGGCTATAGACAGCAGTAAGGGTGATTAGAAAGAGGGGTAAATACCTTCCATAAAGTTGTACAAGTAGAGGGAAAATCACCAGTTGCATAACCATTAAACTTGAGGTGAAATTTCTACTTGGGTCCTGCCATTTTGCAGCAGCTTCGCAAACCATCCCATTGTCACAAAGTACGCGCACACACTGCACCTTTCTTGTGATAAAAGGCAATAATTGCATAACCTCTCCACGTCTTCTTTTCTAAGTCCATCAGCTGGCCTGGCTGGCTCAGGACACTTTGCCTTTACTGCTTTCATGTGCTCCTGCTCCACTAACTTTTTGCCTATCTGCATGATATTATGAAACCATGCCCGTCATAAAGTCAGAGATTGGACTCATTACCTCTGTGTAATGACCCTGTTGTGCAGTTATAGACTGCTGTCAGGTCCACAGTTCAGGTCAGAGACGAGAGAGGAGTGCTGAGGTGTCGGCCATTATCAGCGGTCCAATAAAGGGCAATGAGACTTCCACATGACCACACAAGCAAAGGGACAGAGTGATTGACAGGAAGATGGAGAAACTAATGCTGATACAGACACTTCATACTTCGCAAAGAATAAACTTAAATATTCCAAATAATCCTGTGTTGTTCAGGCTTTGGAGGATGTGTCAGAAGAGGGAATTACAAAGGAGATGACCGAGTTTGAACCCATCTGCACAGAAGTGAGAGTGTCAACAGCCACACACACACACACACACACACACACACACACACACACACACACACACACACACACACACACACACACACTTTATCAGCAGGTTATAACAGTACATTTTACTGCTCTAACTGCATTTCAAAGTTTGCAGTGTTCTTTTACAGCCTTCTCCCTCTCTGTCAGTGATAGGGTGATATAATTAAGTTGCAGCCCGATCAATTAAAACTCCAGCTGAGGGAATATTAACTGCTCCCTCACACCAGCTCACAATTACCAGCAGGGCAGTTCAATAACCTCATTCTCTGGAAATGCAGAAGTGACTTTCTACAGGGAAAACAGGGACAAGGGAAGAGAGGGGGGGGGCACAGAGATTTTTGATGATGGCGTGTTTTCCATTGAAAAAAGTGAGATAGCTGAGTTAGCACTCCTCCTTCCTCTTTCTTGTCTTTTTGAACAGAGAAGTGCACGTTTCAGGCTGATGCTCTGTGACGTCTCAGTGTTTCCATTCCTAAAGTGTTTTTTTTTTGTTTGCGTCTTGCTAGTCATGTGTTTTGATGACTTGACAACGATTTCAGAACAGTTTGTGATTCATTCATCCGGCTAAGACGAGTTCTGTAGCTTTTGACTTGTTTTTTTTTTTTTGCAGCTCTGTGGTTCAATACCCCGTTACATTTTACAACAGCAAACATCTGTAAAGCACCATCAAGAACTCATGGACAGGAATGGGTTTCTTGAATAACC
>NW_019524906.1:803839-806339 GCF_002814215.2 Seriola lalandi dorsalis | reverse complement strand
AAAGTTGTGCGTACTCATCTGCTCATCCATCTCACAGAGCAGCAGCTGTCACATCTGTCAGACGTCTTGCTTGCCCTGAGATATGACATCACGCCCACTGTGAGACCAACACTCCAATTCCCTGGGGGCAGAGCTGGAGGTCGCGTGGGGCCACAACCTTCCCACTGCCCCTCTGGGCTTCTCAGAGCTCCGGGGACCCTAGTGGACACCGGGGCAGCTCGGCCTGGGAACTGGAGCCCGGCCAGATATGCTGCGTGATGAAAAGTCAGCAAGGGGGAAAAACTGATAAAACATACTGTTTGAAAAACACACACTGACGGAGGAAAGGCTTCCCTGGCTTCTTAGTGCACTCCATGCAAGGCTGGGGGGGAGTAATGATGACAAAAGTGGGCACCTTGACTTGTGTGCGTGTGTGTGTGCGTGCGTGTGTGCGTGCGTGTGTGTGTGCGTGTGTGCGTGTGTGTGTGCGTGTGTGTGTGCGTGTGTGTGTGCGTGTGTGTGTGTGTGCGTGTGTGTGTGCGTGTGTGTATGTGTGTGTGTGTGTGTGGGTGCACCCTGCTGCTTGTAACATTCAGTGACGCTGAGTGTGACGTTGGGGGTTACATGTTGGTGTTATGGGAGCAAGCATATCACATACACACACACACACAAACACACATACACACATACACAAAAAGAGGACCACAGCAGGTCCAGCATCTCTCCCACTGATCCAGACAACAATAAGTATCATAAGGTTCTTACTGTCTCCTCCTGATGACTCTGGATCAGTAGTTTGGTATTTGCTCACAAGACCAACTGGACTTGTAAATGAATGAACCGCTGCTTGTTCACAGTTGATATATGTTTACGATACAACTTTGTAGAAAAAGATTCCACACAAAGTGGGCGCTTGATTCATATCTTCCCCTTTATTCACACAAGTGGGCTGTTTGAGTACGTGTGCAGGCACATTCACAGTGGAACAGTGTTGCCCATTCTCACACACACAGGCCTATTCTCCTCTCCTGTCACTGACAATGCACAGTGCTGGTGACGGCATCTACAGCCTTCCTTGTATTGTCCCACACAGTGGACTGTGAGGCCTGTGCACTGAAAAGACTGACTTTAAGATTCTGACTTGATTTAACTCAGACTGTTGAAGCCTCTGATTTGTTTCAGCTACATTTACCATGTATGTTCAGACAGGACAAGGAGGAGGTAAACTTTGTCTGATATCTGTTAACACTTACAGTTTCCAATAACTCCCTTATTGTATATATGGAGAAAAACAAACAATTTAAACTATGCTCAAATGTAAACCAATTAATCAATCTAACTTTAATTGTATAGCACTTTTCATACAGGTTAGTGCAGTTCAAAGTGCTTCACAGATAAACCAAAAAGAAAAGGACAAATCAAGAGATTTGACAATGAGATACAATAAAATAGATTTAAAAAGCTATAAAAACATTAGCAAACAAAAAAAGAATAAGACCATTAATAATAAAAGAACAGATAAAATACAATAAAAGGCCATTTAGAACAATTACAATAAAAAATAGATAGATAGATAGATAGATAGATAGATAGATAGATAGATAGATAGATAGATAGATAGATAGATCAGGGAAGTCAGAGACCTTTTTCTTGGTCTGTTTCAAGGTAACCCCAGAAGGTTTGTGCATACGAGGATTTATGTCCATCTCATCCCCAGAAAAACGTTTGTTTCTACTAAAGATAAATAAGAAATATCACAGTAAAATCAAACTTTAAAATGTTTTTAACTGTTCATTTTATTTTGTAAAATTATGAATCTGTTTCAAAGGAACACGTCATCAAACCTGCTTAAAACAGATGTAATAATCCGTCAGACTTTCACAGAAAGCAGATTTATGATTCTGGTGAATTGCGCAAACAGAAATCACAACTCTGCGTATGTGTACGCACGTTGTTGTAAGTCTGAGGGAAGTCGGACAAAAAGAGAGGAGGAGGAGTTTTAACCGGGGACTGTTGTGAGGGCGAGTAGGAGGAGTTTGGTTTTTCAGTAGAAGAGGGGAGAGCCTATTGACAGGCGGAGAGGAGGATTTGGAGTTTGGAGAGGAGCGGACCGAAGTGTGTGTGAGAGAGAGAGAGAGAGTGTGTGTGTGTGTGTGTTTGTGGTGAAGGAGAACAAATTTCATTTTACAAAGAGGACCTGGGATTTTTTGTTATCTTTTAAAAAGGAACACTTCTTCTTCTTTCCTTGTCGGATTATCTCCGAGCTCTGATGCTGTCCCCGGATCATGAAAGAAAAGCTCACCATGAAGTTCGCCTGGAAAACTAAAATGGTAAAAAAAAAAAAAAAACAACAACAACATAACAACAACAACAAAACCCTCTCATGGTTTTCCATCCTGTGTGCTCTGTAGTTGGGTTTGTGGTTTTGCAGAGAGGGGGAGAGGTTAAAGAGGGAATTGGGGGAGAGAAAGGAGGGAGGGGGGGGTGTTTGTAGGCTTGGGAAAGTAGCGGATAAAGGGGG